>NC_057795.1:660179764-660335830 GCF_018294505.1 Triticum aestivum
GTCTTGGTCCTTTTAAGGAGGTGATAGCATAGCCAACTAGGCAACCGGATTATGCTATCACCTCCTTAAAAGGACCAAGACGTTGGATTAAGTGTGAAAAAGCGTTTTTCTTTTTGCAAACACCCCCGCACCATGTGCGTGGGGGCTGAAGCCAAAGACTGGCATCTTTCAGATTATACATACATATACGGCCGCACAGGAGATAGTTCAATACTTGAACACACAAGTATAAAAAGTCATTGCATTATAAACATGATCTTAGAAATCATACATGTCATTCAAACATAACATCTTTCGAGCACTGCGACTCTATTGTACGAGCGCCCTGCAGGACTTCCTCAAAGTAATGCTCGGTGGGGAATCGGCTTTTGTCCGAACCCCGGGATGCAACAGCGGTGGCATCCATCTCCGCCCAGTATGTTTTACCACGGGCGAGAGCCATCCGCGCACCTTCTATGCATGCCGACCGCTTCATCGCCTTAATATGCGACACTGCCCCAAGGAATTGCTGCAACAAGCCAAAATAACTCTTCGGCTTGGGCCTTTTCGGCCACAGATGAGTTACCACATCCGTAATGGCCAGTCCGGACAATCTATTCAGCTCAGCCCACTCAACCAGCCGATCACTCAATGGAAGTGGACGCTCCAGACTACGGAATTGAGACCAGAAAAGCTCTTCCATTTCATGATCCTCCTGGCTTCGAAAGTGCACGACCGCGTCAGCCGCACTCGCTGCCAAGTCCAGATAAGGATCCTCCGCACCGTACAATCGGCCCAGCTGAGCATACTTCGGATCTGTGAACTTCCTACGCAGCATAAAGGGCTTTCTAGCCACAATGTCTCCGACCTGACGCAGTTCCTCCTTCATAGCCCGCATCGCACTACGGGCATCCTTGGCTTCGGCATCGGCCTTCTTCGGGTCCTCTCGCTCCGCTCGGCGTTCTCCTTCAAGAACTTCTAGGCGGTCGGTAGCAACTCTTAATTTCATGGCCATTCCAGCCATCTCCTCCCTGCTTCGGCAGTGAGCAGCCTTCTCGGCTTCTAGCCCTTTCGCTGCCTTCAAGGCAGCCGCCTCGCTTTTTCTGGCTTGCTCCTTGGCCCGAGCAAGTTCTGCTCGAAGGTCTTCCATAGTAGCAGCACCATCTGCATCTGGCATACAATTTGTAAGGAATGGGCATCAGCTCCCTTACTAACCAACCGCGGGGCAACCACATACCTTGTGACTCATCAAGTCGTCTATTGACCAGCGAGATGTCCGCATCCGCAGTGTCGAGTTGCTTCTTCAGCTCGGCAAATTCATCAGTCCGGCTGGCCACCGAATGTTCCGGCACCTGCATGGGAAAGGCGATAGTTAATAACTAAGATTATGATCCTAGGCACACTGTTGTTTTCGACATCATACCAAGTCTCAGGGGCTACTATCTATACAAGGCGCACTTCATGTGCAAAACTGTCAACAGGTATGTCATTTTTTGCGTACCTCAAATCCCGTCAGTAAACTTCCGACGGCCTCATACAAGCCGGTTTCGGCGGACGAGATCCTCTCAATCACACCACCCATTAATGTGCGGTGATCTTCTGAGATAGACGCCCTCTTAAGCAAATCCTGCAGCTCCACCGGCCGTACTCCAATGGGCGCCGAACTCTCCGGCCCCGCCGGACTCGGGGAGACCCTCCGCGACGACACCTCAGGGTCGTCCGCCCCGCGCGATGGGGCGGCAGATGGAGGCGTTTCGCTTTCCATCATCTCCGGACGAAGGTCTCCCGAAGATGAGCTGTGCTGAGATGGGCTGAGATCTGAACTACAAGGTAAAAATTTCGGTTACCTTTAGACATTAAGCAGGGGTGTCTGATAATTATAAAATCCCCCTTTTTCACTTACGGCTCGTTAGAGGGCTGATTCCTCCGAGGAGACAGTACGGCCGGGGCGCTTTCTGGCGCAGGACCTTCCGGTACAGATTTCTTTCCCCGCTTTGAGGCCTTGGCCTCCGGGTCTTCGAAAGCGTTCCTCTTCTCCCCCTGGAGGGAGGGACTCCCGATTCCTCCCTTACTAAAAATCTCCTTGGTAGAGGTGACAGTTTCCCCGTGCCCCCCTTCACCCTCATTCGAAGGTGCGACCTCCAACATTTTGATTAACACGGGATCCTGCATGGTCTCAGGGAGGGGGGGCCGGACACCGTATCAGTTTTGCTTGCACTATCCACTCCTGTCCAGGGATAGCTGGTTAAAAGGCAATCTCACGATAAATAAATGGATGGTGTGTCTGGACACAGGGCTACTTACTTGAGTATCCGGGCGATTGCAGCTTAGGCCAGCGTCCTCGGTCAATTTCGGATGCGTCTCTTGCGATCCGAAGAACAGGTTATACATCTCCATGGGAGTCAAACCCATGAAGTGTTGAAGAGCTCGTGGACCCTCCGGATTAAATTCCCACAGGCGGAGGGGGCGACGTTTGCAGGGCAGTAGGCACCGGATCAACATGACCTGCACCACTGCGACCAGATTGATCTCCCTTTCTTGGAGGCCTCGAATCCGGTCCTGCAACAGGGGGACATCTTTGGGCGGCCCCCAGTCACGCCCCTTGTTGACCCATGACGCCAGCTGCTGTGGAGGGCCCGAGCGAAAGATGGGCGGCGGCTTCTGCCTGCTGCCCCCGGGAGCGGGATATAAAACCATTCCCGTTGCCACAAGCCGAGCTCCTCCTGGAAAGAGCCCTTGGGCCATGGAGCTTCGGCCCTCTTGCTTATAACCGCCCCGCCTCACTCTGCCTGACGCCCCTCGATCATCTTCGGCTCCACGTTGAAGGTTTTGAGCCATAAGCCGAAGTGAGGGGTAGTGCGGAGGAAGGCTTCACAGACGACAATAAATGATGAGATATGGAGGATGGACTCCGGAGCCAGGTCATGGAATTCCAGCCCATAGTAAAACATGAGCCCCCTCATGAAGGGATCCGTCGGGAAGCCTAAACCCCGACGGAAGTGAGACGCGAACACAACGATCTCGCCAGGCTCGGGAGTTGGGATAACTTGCCCTCGGGCAGGCAGCCTATGAGAAATCTCGTAGGTTAAATACCTGGCATCTCTCAGCTTTAGCACATCCTCCTCCGTGACAGAGGAGGGCATCCACCGGCCTCGTAGATCAGGAATGGACATTGTCGAAGATCGAAGATACCTGAATTCGGAGCCCTAGGTGTTGGAACTCAGGGAGAGGGGCGGATTCGATAGAGGATTGACTAAAAAACAGGCCTTGGTCTCATTATAAAGAGGAAGAATACCAAGAGCCGCCGTGACCGTTTGGAACCCGCCTTCGATGGAGGGGGCGTGGCAACGGGCGCGGTTGGGTTACCCACGTCCGTATTAATGGGAATCCCGGAATAAGGGGAACACGATCTCTGCTTCGACAAGATGTGCCAAGGAAACCGCCTCGCTAAATGCGCTGAGGTGGAACAATAAAAACAATTCGAGTAAAGGCTTGGAAGTGGTGCGACGTCACGCCATAGAATACGTCAGCAGATTGATCTTGTGTAATATTTTCTCTACGGTGGTATGTGGAATTTATTTTTGCAGAGCCGGACACTATCCTGGTGTTCACGATCTTCTATAAATTATTCGGAGGAGGAACCCGCCTTGCAATGCCGAAGACAATATGCGCGCCGGACTCGTCGTCGTTGAAGCCTGGTTCAGGGGCTACTGAGGGAGTCCCGGACTAGGGGGTGTTCGGATAGCCGAACTATCATCATCGGCCGGACTCCAAGACTATGAAGATACAAGATTGAAGACTTCGTCCCGTGTCCGGATGGGACTTTCCTTGGCGTGGAAGGAAAGCTTGGCGATACGGATATGTAGATCTCCTACCTTTGTAACCGACTCTGTGTAACCCTAGCCCTCTCCGGTGTCTATATAAACCGGATGGCCTTAGTCCATAGGACGAACAACAATCATACCATAGGCTAGCTTCTAGGGTTTAGCCTCCTTGATCTCGTGGTAGATCTACT
The DNA here is from genome assembly GCF_018294505.1 of Triticum aestivum. NCBI lineage: Eukaryota > Viridiplantae > Streptophyta > Magnoliopsida > Poales > Poaceae > Triticum > Triticum aestivum. Next base: position 660,183,759 of record NC_057795.1, read on the forward strand.
CTTGTAACCCACATCATCAATATTAATCAAGCAGGACGTAGGGTTTTACCTCCATTAAGAGGGCCCGAACCTGTGTAAAAACATCGTGTCCCTCGTCTCCTGTTACCATCCGCCTAGACGCACAGTTCGAGACCCCCTACCCGAGATCCGCCAGTTTTGACACCGACACTATGTCTTCGAGCGAAGACAATGAGAGCAAATCTTATCCAGAGTTGGATGAGTCAGCTTTGCTTGTAGCCCAAGTAAAGTTGCCGCGTGTGTTTGAAATCTGTCGGTTGGAACACGTGTCAGTTCCTTAGTGACCCAGGGTCATTTCGGACAAATCAGGTCGGGTTGCCTTGTGGCTATAAATAGCACACCCCCTACACCATAAATTGGTGGCTGCTTAGAGTTAGTTTACGGCTTTTGTCGTTTTGAGAGCAACCCATCTCGAAGCCTTTGAGAGAGAAATCCTTGCGAGGACAAAGCCGAAACACCCAGAGCTAAAGAGTGTTAGGCATCACTGAAGTCTTTCTGTCTGTGTGACCTGAAGACTTATTACACTTGAGGACCGTGCATCCTCCAGCCGGTTAGGCGTCACGTTCTGAGCATCCAATAGTCATTGTGGATTGCCGGGTGAACGAAGTCTGTGAAGGTTTGGAAGTCTACCTTGAAGACTTACCAGAGTGATTGGGCGAGGACTAAGTGTCCTTAGCTCAAGGGGAATAAGGTGAAGACACGGTCTTCTGAGTTGAATCTCAGCCACCCTAACCAGACGTATAGTTGTCACAGCAACTGGAACTGGTCCAACAAATCCTGTGTCTTCAACAAGTGACTGGTTCTATCTTTTCCCTCCTTTACTTTGAGTTTGTCTTCGTGAAGTCATTGCTTATCTGTCTTATCTGATTGACTTCATTGCTTGACTACTATTGTTGATTGGCTTCGTACTATCTTCCATCCTGATCCTACTACCTAGCTGCTATTAGTCTTTGTACGTTAACGCTATTGCATACTTGACTATGGCTTGCTTGTTGTAGCTTAACTTCCGCTGCATATCAATTAGGTCATTTCTATTGTTTGTCTTTGAAACTTCCATGTTTTGAAGACTTTCATAAAAATCGCCTATTCACCCCCCTCTAGTCGATAACTAGCACTTTCAATTGGTATCAGAGCAAGGTACTCCCTTGTTCTGTGTGATTCGTTTAACCACCTGGAGTTTAGCTATGTCGACTGCAGGGATAATCAAAGTCTCCGTTGCTTGCCCCGTGTTCGATGGAATAGAATATCCCTACTGGAAGAATAAGATGCGCATGCATCTTGAAGCCATTGATGTCGACCTCTGGTATGTCGTCAATGGCGTTCCAAAGACTGGTGAAGGTGTCACCCCTGCTGATGTCAAGAAGTTCATTCAACTGGACTCGACTGCAAAGAACATCATCTGTGGTCATCTGACCAAAGGACAGTATGGCCGTGTGAGTGCTCTGGAAACGTGAAAGCTAGTCTGGGACTGGCTATCCAAGGTCAATGAAGGCGTCTCTACACAGAGAGACCAGAGAATCAGTGTTCTTCGCAATCTCTTCAACCGCTTCAAGAGAAATGACAATGAAAATGTCCAGCTCACGTTTGATCGCCTCACCGACATCACAAATGAGCTTTAGGCTCTCAGCGCCACTGAGATCACCAAGCATGAAATCGTCAAGACGCTGCTGAGATCCCTTGACAGCTCTTTTGACACCCTTGCCCTCATGATACAAGAACGTCCTGACTTCAAGACTCTCAATCCGTCTCATATACTTGAGAGGCTCAACACACATGAGTTCCAGCTTTCTGAGAAAAGAGATATTTATGGCCCCAACTATGGCCGAACTCGTGCTTTGAAGGCAAAAGTTGTTTCCTCATTTGAAGAAGAAGAATCTGACTACGGTTCTGATGATCCTGAAGACATTGGAAGGGAACTTGCAATGCTTGTGAAGAAGTTCCAGAAATTCACCAAGAAGAAGGGCTTCAGAAAGTCTTCACGATCCAGTTCAAGAAATGATGAAGCTTCCACTTAAGACAACAAGAAGAGAACATGTCACAAGTGTAAGAAGCCTGGGCACTACATCTCTGAGTGTCCTCAGTGGGAAAACGAGAAGAAGAAGAAGAAGAGCAAGGAATATGACTCTGATGACAAGAAGAAGAAGAAATCTTCGAAATCTTCTTCCAAGTCCTCATCAAGGTCTTCATCTCACAAGAAGAGCTCATCTGCCAAGGCTCGTGCTTTTGTTAGCAAGGAAATGGATTTAGAGGAGGAGTCTGCTTTTGAGGAGGCCGAGGTGGAATCTGAAGCTGAGTCCGACTCTGGTGTTGCAAGTCTGGCTCTGGCCACAACCTATGTTGCAAAGTCCATCTTCAACACTGAAGACAATGACTCCCACACCAACGCTGATAATGACAAGGACGATCCTGCTCCCACCTACTGCTTCATGGCACGCGGTGCCAAGGTAAAATCACGCGATGCTTACTTTCAAACATCAAGTGAAGATGACTCTGATTGTGAATCTAAACCCAGCTACAAAACACTTGCTAAAATTGCTACTGAACAACAAAGAGCTATGGAACATACTCAAAAACTGTTAGACAAAAGCGATGACCTATTGGACGCGGAAATGACACGTTCACAGTCCTTAGTTGAAGACATAAAAAATCTTCATGCTAAGTATCAAGAACTTGAAAGTCTTCATGAGACGCTCTCAACCACTTATGAAAAGCTCTCCTATGATTATCTTCAAAGGAAGCAAGAGCTTGAGAAATTGAAAGCGACTCATGAAGATCTTCAAAAAGAGAATGAGTCATTTCGCGCTCAACAGATCAGTCCCGCTCAGGATGAATTTGAACCACCATGCTTAAAATGCATTGTGCGTGATAACGCTGCCTCTGTTGCTGAATGTTCCACTGCTGCTACTGTTGCTCTGTCTTCAACTACTGATGTGGTAACTAATCCCTCTTCTGAGGATACCACTACTATTGCTGATGAAAATGCTAGGTTGAAGACATTGCTTGAAACAGGGGTGTATAAAAGTCTGAAAGGGCATCAGACACTTTGTGATGTCCTCAAAAAGCAGATTCTGAACCGAAACCCTAGGAAAGAGGGTGTTGGGTTCGAGAGGAAAATGAATGCTGATGGTTCCTACTGGAAGCCTGAGCAGTATCCCAAAACCACATGGGTTGCTGCAAAGGAACCTTCAGTGGATCCATCCACTTTATCTGGCTTTACCTGTGCTAATCCTATTATCATTGATGAATCCTTTGATGCAAACTATAAACTGTTGAAAAATCAGAATGGTGAAGTGTTTGCCAGGTATATTGGTACTAACTGCAGGAATGGACCGCCAATGAAGAAGATCTGGGTTCCGAAAACCTGTCTTGAGAATCTTCCTGTGAATGTTGTCATGACACCACCAGGGAAGAAGACAAACCCCAGACCAAAGGCGTCACATGGTCCAACGGCTTCATACGGAAACAGGACTCACCTGAGTCACCCTAATGCCAATGTTTTGCAGGGAAATGACACTCAAACTTATGAATATGACCGTGTGTCTTCAAACCGCTATGTTCATAATACTAAGAACTTTTCTGCTTATTCATATGAGTATCATTCATCTCCTGCAAGGCTATTTGCTAGGGCTCCAAAGCCGAAATTCTCAGGTTCTGCACTTAGACTCATTGCTTCTAAGCCACCCCTGAAAATGTGGGTGGTGAAGAAGAATTAACTCTCTTTTGCAGAATGTGGTCTCCAGCTAGCAATCAAAGGCGTCCGATATAATTGTTGGGGACCTAAAACACAAAGGGACGCATGATAAAATGACTCACTATGTATTCCACATATGAATCGCTTACCTGTCATACTGTGTGCTAAATTTCATCTATGCTATGATAATCCAAGTGTGCATCAACTGCTTATGCTTCACAACAAACATTGTGAAGCCTATCCTCCTAACTGCACTGTAGGGCATGTCACCAAAAGCTTTAGAATGGATTATTGACAGCGGATGCACAAATCATATGACTGGTGATCGAAGTCTTCTCATGGACTCAACCTTACGTCCATCCGACAAGAGTCAAATCACACTTGCTGAAACTGGTAAAGGCAAGGTATTGGGTCTAGGTAGAGTTGCAATCTCAAAGGATCAACACATGGATAAAGTGATGCTTGTTGAATCCCTTGGATTCAACTTAATGTCTGTCTCAATACTTTGTGACTTAAACATGATTGTGATATTTGGAAAATATCGTGGCCTTGTACTAATGGAATCTGACAAGTCTCTAGTCTTTGAAGGGTATAGGAAAGGTGATCTATACATGGTAGATTTCTCAGCAGGTCCACAACCTGCCGTATGTCTTCTTGTAAAAGCTTCAGAATGCTGGCTCTGGCATCAAAGGCTAGGGCATGCTGGCATGAGGAACTTGCACACTCTCGTCAAGAAGAAGCATGTCATAGGCATCGAAGGTGTCAAGTTCAAGAAAGATCATTTGTGTGGTGCTTGCGAAGCTCGGAAGATGACGAGGGCCAAGCACCCCTCAAAGACAATCAGGACGACATCTCAACCCTTTGAGCTGTTGCACATGGACTTATTTGGCCCTACTCACTACTCTACCCTCACAACAACGGCGTGTCTCTATGGCTTCGTCATTGTTGATGACTACTCAAGATATACATGGGTGCACATAATTCTCTACAAGACTGAAGTACAAGATGTCTTCAGACGATTCGCCAATCGAGCAATGAACAATTATGGCGTCAAGATCAAGCATATCAGAAGTGATAACGGCACTGAATTCAAGAACACCGGCCTTGATCTGTATCTGGATACAATGGGAATCACTCATGAATTTTCTGCTCCATACACACCTCAGCAAAACGGCATTGTAGAGCGCAAGAACAGAACCCTCATCAAGATGGCTCGAACAATGCTTGACGAGTACAAGACAGCAAGAAAATTCTGGCCTGAAGCCATTGATACTTCTTGTCACATCATCAACCGTGTCTACATCTATAAGCTTCTGGGCAAAACATCCTATGAGCTCCTTACTGGCAAGAAGCCAAATGTCAGCTACTTCAGAGTCTTTGGTGCTAGGTGCTGGATCAAGGATCCCCATCACAAGTCAAAATTTGAACCCAAAGCTCACAAAGGCTTCATGCTTGGCTATGGAAAGGATTCGCACTCTTACAGAGTCTTCAACCTCTTCCACTACAAAATCGTTGAAACAGTGGATGTGCGATTTGATGAAACCAATGGTTCACAATGAGAGCTCCTGCCAAGCACACTTGATGAAGCTCCTTCCAGTGAATCTATCAAGCTGATGGGAACTGGTGAGATCATGCCCTCTGAAGCACAACCTGAAGAGGAACTTATCATTTCTGCACCAAACCAACCTGAAGACAATGCTCAGACCGAAGACAATACTTCCAATGATGACAATGATCAGCATGAGCAAGGTCTTCGTCCAGTTCATCCTCGTGTTGCAAATGAAGTACAAATTGAGAAGATAATTGATAGCATCAACGCACCTGGTCCACTTACTCAATCAAGAGCAACACAGTTAGCAAATTTCTGTGGGCATTTTTCATTTGTATCAATATCTGAACCCAAGAAAGTTGTTGAAGCCTTTATGGAACCTAAATGGATTCAAGCCATGCAAGAAGAACTTCAACAGTTCAAGCTCAATAATGTTTGGGAACTGGTCAAGAGCCCTAACCCTCGCAAGCATAACATTATTGGCACAAAATGGATATATCGGAACAAACAAGATGAGCATGGTCAAGTCATCAGAAACAAAGCACGTCTTGTGGCACAAGGATATACTCAAGTTGAAGGAATTGACTTCGATGAAACATTTGCTCCTATTGCTAGGCTTGAAGCTATTCGCATACTGCTAGCCTATGCCAATCACCACAACATCTTGCTATATCAAATGGATGTGAAAAGTGCTTTCCTCAACGGCAAGATTGAAGAAGTGTATGTTGCTCAACCACCTGGCTTTGAAGATCCAAAACATCCTGATATGGTGTACAAACTCAACAAAGCACTGTATGGCCTCAAACAAGCTCCTCGCGCTTGGTATGATACAATCAAAGACTTCCTGAAGAACAAAGGTTTCAAACCAGGATCCCTAGATCCCACACTCTTCACGAAGACATATGATGGTGAACTGTTTGTGTGCCAAATATATGTGGATGACATAATCTTTGGCTGCACCAACCAGAAGTATAGTGATGAGTTTGGATACATGATGCAAGAGCAATATCAGATGTCCATGATGGGTGAGCTGAAGTTCTTCCTTGGTCTTCAAATTTGTCAACAAAGAAATGGAGTATTCATATCTCAAGAAAAGTATCTCAAAGACTGCCTGAAGAAGTTCGGCATGCAAGATTGCAAAGGCTACACGACGCCAATGCCAACCAAACATCATCTTGGTCCCGATGACAATGGTAAAGAGTTCGATCAAAAGGTATATCGCTCCATGATTGGTTCTTTACTTTACCTATGTTCATCTAGGCCGGATATTATGCTTAGTGTTTGCATGTGTGCTCGATTCCAAGTGGCACCAAAGGAAACGCATCACTTAGCCGTGAAGCGAATTCTTCGATATTTGGCTTACACCCCAACACTCGGATTATGGTATCCAAAGGGCTGAAGGTTTGATCTGGTTGGATTCTCGGATGCTGATTATGCTGGTGACAAGGTGGATCGCAAGTCAACATAAGGAACATGTCACTTTCAGGGACGATCACTTGTCTGTTGGTCTTCAAAGAAGCAGAACTGTGTATCACTCTCAACTGCTGAATCTGAATACATTGATGCTGGATCCTGTTGTGCTCAGCTTCTATGGATGAAGCAAACTCTCAAGGACTATGGCATCAACCTGAAACAAGTACCTCTCTTCTGCGACAACGAAAGTGCCATCAAGATAGCCAACAATCCAGTTCAGCACTCGAAGACAAAGCACATTGAAATACGTCATCATTTTCTCAGAGATCATGTCATGAAGAAAGATATTGACATCATTCACGTCAACACTGAAGAACAACTGGCAGATATCTTCACAAAGCCCTTGGATGAGAAAAAGTTTTGCAAGTTACGGTGTGAGCTAAATATCTTGGAATCCTCTAATGTCCTGTGATCAGGCACACATCCTAACACTTATGCATGTTGATGACTTAGATGTGCAACACACGAAGTAAGGTATATCTTCAATCAATGAAGACTTACACTCTGAGTGTGAATACATTAACTTCGAATTTGACTTCAGAGTGCCACAATGTCTGGGTCTAATACTTCCTATACGGTGGGTAACGCCACCACCAAATTTCTCTGTTTGAAGTGTTTCACTCATGGCGTTACTTTTGCAAAGACTTTGCATTTGGTTTGTCTTCAGTTTCAATTTATCTTCATGATTTTCTGCGCTATGATGATTTGACTGTATTCACTTATAGCTATGTCTTCAAGTTGAATCTTTTGAACTAAGTGAATGTGATCGGACCCTAACCTCTCTATGCTTTCTATCTCAAACTCTATCTGTCCAAATCATATGCATTCTATTGAAACTGTCGAATGTCTTCTCTGCGTCCTAGTCAGCAGAAGACATAGAGACAAACATCAAGTCCTATTTAAATGATTCATTTTTATTGTCGATATCCAGAGAAGCCGGAACGAACATCCGACAAACTTGGCGGGCGTGGGAACGTGGGACAACTCTAAGTATGTTGCATGCTTGCCACGTGTCCCATGGATGTGAACAGACAGGGGCACCTGTGTAATTGCGTTGTGTCGCACACCTACTTATAAATACGTGTCCCCTGCGGTCAAGAAAACCTTCTTCCACCTCTCCACCTCGTCAAAACCCTAGCGCCACCGCTAGCTCTCGACAACGCCGGCGATGAAGCGCTTAGCTGCCGCGACTTCTCCGACGCCGTCCTCACGCCGGCCGCCGACATTGTCCTCTCCGCCGTCGTCGTAGGTGTCCTCCGTCACCGAGTTAGGGCACGGTGGGCTGAACTGCTCGGTCTCCTATTCATCCCTTCTAGCAGTTCTTCGTGCGGTAATTATAACTCTATCTTTACCACCTTTTTGATCTTCATAGATTCATCCTATTTACCGAAAGTGGTTTCTACCTACTCAATGTTAGATCTATTCTGTCTGCATCTCATAATGCCTAGTCTATTCACTTAGATTTCCTATCTAGTTTGATTCCTCACTTGTACTTATTCACGGATTGGTACAAATCTGGAACCAACTCACCTCATATAAGTGAATGTCTTCGCATCATGAGGTCAATGTCTTCAAACTGATTTATCTTCAAAATCTTCTGAGAATGCATATGACCTCTTCCCCTTCCCTCGCATCTCTAATGCTGTCACAGGTACATGTCCATGGGAGAATCCCTAGGTTCTCATAGTCTGCATTCGTTTGCAGAATTCTTACAGCAACACATTGATTCTCCTGATGCCAGTTCCTGTCTGACCAGCAAGCGAAAGCCTTTGAACATATTGAAACCGTTCAGTTTGAAGTTCATGGCTACGGAGAAATCTGTCAGGAAAGGTGGCAGACAGCGTCGTGGAGGAACTTCAAAGGATCTGCCTGATGATCTGGCAGAAATGTATAAAACAGATCTTGAAGAAGATTACAGTCAGCGCAAGACTCGAATCCAATGGATTCGACACTATTGGGCTGAAGAGTGGTACAAGTACAAGTTCGTCACCCAGGAGTACGCAGAGAAAAACGCTATCAAGAGCCCTTGGGGTGATATTCTCTATCGAGGCCTTCCCCCCAAGAACAAAGCTGAAGCCATTGCACAAGAATTCTATCCTTGCATGGTCCATAGACCACAGCCTGAAGAAGCTGACCCATCATTATTGCTCTGGTGTCGTGACGACAATCTCTTCAAGCGCAACCTCCAGTTTGCTAAGGCTTCGGCAAAGGAAAACAAGAAGTCATGGGGATTAGACTTCAATCCTGGCCCATCTGCTCCCCATGAGGATGGCACACGTGAAGCTGAAGAAAATAGAATTGGCCCCTTTGCAAACCTTGATGGTCTCATCTCCTACATCAAGGTACAAGGTGCCAAAGTAGATCATTCTGACAATGATGCTAATTCTGATGAAGCCCCAGCTCCTACTCCAAGGCCGCAGAAGCCAAAGAAGATTAAGGCTTCATCATCAGCTGCACCTCCAAAAGCTTCTCGTGTGAGGCCACTAGCCACTGCACCTCCTGAAGTCAGTGTGCAGTCTGAAGATCTTTCCCGCATCTCCAAGAAGACGGAGAAGAAAAAGAAAATCATCAAGAGAAATTATCTGGCTCTGACTCCTGCTGCTATTCTGCGTGAAGAGCCCATTGATCTGTCCAGTGATGAAGATCTTGCTGATGATGCCCTTGAACAACTGATCAAGAGCAAGGAAGAAGCAGAAATCTTCAACAACTTGCCTCTCTTTGATGTGGTCGTTCTCCATAACTTCATTGATGAATGGTTCGACACCCCCAATCTAAGCTTTGAAGATTTGCAGCTTCCCATTGTCCTCAACGTTGCTTTCAATGGCGCCATTGCTTCTGAGCTAGCTCTTGCCCAGCGCATCGCTGAGCTAAAGAACAAAATTGATTATAAGAAGGCTCAATTCAAGAAGCATGTGGCAAAGCTCAGTGTTCAAGACGTCAGAAACTTCAAGGTCATGCTACATGAGCTTAAAGAAGCTTTTCTAAAGAAGCGCCAAGAAGCTCAAGGCTCTCGTGAGCGCATGAAGAGTTTGGCTGATAAGTGGGTGCTTGCCTACAATGAGGCTGAGAAGCGCAAGTCACTTGGCCGTCCTGGCATTGACCCCGGGATGGCTGCAAAGAAAAAGAAGAAGCTTCCTGCTAACCAGCCTGCACCTTCAAGCCAAGAAGCTCCTCGCATTATCTTCCCAAGTAGCATGACTGGCTCGAAGCCAAAGGTCACCACAACCGCTTCAGAACAGAAGAAGACGAGGGCTGCCGAGGCTGAAGCCAGAAAGAGGAAGAATACTGAAGCCTCTGATGCCGCTCCCTCCAAGAAGAAGCGCAAAACCAAGAAGAATCGGGCTGCTACCACAGAGCCCCTTGTTGTTGAACCCATCTCAGTGGTTCATCCTGCATCCAGTACCCAAGAACTTCGCATGACTGTTCATGAGCCTGCTTCCACAGAGGCTCCTGAAGCTGAAGAGATTCCAGCAGTTGATCCCACCGCTGCTGAAGACATTGGTCATCATGACAATGTTGAAGATGATGAAGTTCTTCCTCAAATTGAATATAATGTGGTATCATCGCCTGTTCATACGAACAGCGAAATCATCAGCATTGGTCGTCCAGTAACGCGAATTGCTCAGGATGCTTCATGGGCGGATCACCCGCAACAACAAGATTCCCCAAGTACTCCCCAACAACAACAACCAGCTACACCACCCCTGCAAGAAGAACAAGAAGACTTTGAGGCCCAGTGAGGGAGTCCTGGACTAGGGGGTGTCCGGATAGCCGAACTATCATCATCAGTCGGACTCCAAGACTATGAAGATACAAGATTGAAGACTTCGTCCCGTGTCCGTATGGGACTTTCCTTGGCGTGGAAGGCAAGCTTGGCGATACGGATATGTAGATCTCCTACCATTGTAACCGACTCTGTGTAACCCTAGCCCTCTCCGGTGTCTATATAAACCAGATGGTTTTAGTCCATAGGACGGACAACAATCATACCATAGGCTAGCTTCTAGGGTTTAGCCTCCTTGATCTCGTGGTAGATCTACTCTTGTAATACCCACATCATCAATATCAATCAAGCAGGACGTAGGGTTATACCTCCATCAAGAGGGCCCGAACCTGGGTAAAACATCGTGTCCCTTGTCTCATGTTACCATCCGCCTAGATGCATAGTTCGGGACCCCCTACCCGAGATCCGCCGGTTTTGACACCGACATTGGTGCTTTCATTGAGAGTTCCTCTGTGTCATCACCGATAGGCTCGATGGCTTCTTCGATCATCAACAACAACGCAGTCCAGGGTGAGACTTTTCTCCCCGGACAGATCTTCGTATTCGGCGGCTTTGCACTGCGGGCCAATTCGCTTGGCCATCTGGAGCAGATCGAAAGCTACGCCCCTGGCCGTCAGGTCAGGTTCGGAAGTTTGAACTTCACGGCTGACATCCACAGAGACTTGATCTCCGATGGGTTCGAGCCACAGCCAAGCGCGCCGCACTGGCACGATGGGCATGATTTAGCTCTGCAGCCGGACAGTGCCCTGGAGGCCGCACACAAGTCCGCACCGACCCTCAATTCAGAGCCGGCTACGCAGATCGAGGATGGGTGGCTAGACTCCGCCTCAGGAGCTGCAACCTCTATGGCGATGGAGCCGAATACTGACCTTATCCCTTGTGAAGCTTGTCACATCCCTAGCTTCTGGCATTGCACTAGGCTAACTTCATGTGTGCATCATGTTTAAACTTTGATAGAAACTTGAAATGGGGATGTTCAAACCCTAGCACCAAATGGAATTCAAATAGGTTCAACCTAAAAATATTTTTAGTGAATCCAAATGGCTTTCAAAAATGTTCATCATTTCTGGAAAATGCTAGAACCATAACCAGAGGTGTTGCACATTTTTCCATGACATATTTGGTCACTGAATTAAATCATATGTACTTTGCATTTGGGCATTTAAATGCTAGTAAATATTTTAAATGCTCAAATAATTCTGGAAATAAGTGTGGGCTGTTGGAATTAATCTAAACAGAGCCTATGATTATTTTCAAGATTTTTTAAGGTGTCTAACTATTTTTAATAAAGCCACAAATTTACAGAAAAATAGAAAAATAGAATTTTAATAGAGAGAGAGTTTTACCTGGCACTCACCTGGGCAGCCCACCTGGCCAGTCCACTTGGCGGCCCAGCCCACCAGGGGCACCGCTGTCTTCAACCTCTGCCAGTAGGCAGAGGCGTGTGAACGCCTGCGCGCCCAAGGCCTCCACCTCCTCCCTGCCTGTCTGCCTCGCGCTCTCGAGCTCCCTTCGCATGCCACGGAGACACCCCGACCCCACTGGACACCTCGCTCCTCCCCCCTCGCCCTCTCCCTCTCCTCTGATCGCCATGGCCGACGCTGCCGAGCGCTCGCCGCCGTGAAGCTTGCCGCCACCGTGCCCCCCCCTCGCCTCCCCGCGCCAAGGAGCTCCTCCGTCGACCTCTACATCGTCTCCGTCAAGCCACGCGAGCGGACGTGCCTCGCTTCACCGTCCCCGACCCCTTCTTCCTCCTCGGTCACCGGAGATCCATCTCGCCGCCCCGACCGCTCCTGGCCTTCTCCGAGCTCGCCGTCTGCACCGTTGCAACCGCTGTAAGCCTCTCCCTCGAACCCCCCCTCTCCGTTGTTCCGTTTTCACGCCATAGCTCCTACTTCACTGACGACCGAAGCCGCCGTCCGCCATGGCCGGTGAGGTCCTCGCTCCTGAGCACCTCCGCCCGGTCCAGTGGCACCAGCGTGCTCCTGGAGCTCCCAGTAATCCGCCCTGCCGCTTAGCTCGCCCATCAGCCAAGCGCAGCGCCTCGCCCGTGCTAAGCCGAACTCCGGCCGCCGCCGCGAGCTCCGTTCCGGCTATCTCCGGCCACCCTAGCTCCATCCGTCGCCACCTCTGGATGCGCGGCACCTTCAGCTCCCCGTAGACGCAAACCACGCGCAAAACCGAGCCCCGTAGCAGTTTTCCGGTGAGTTTCCGCCGCGGTTTGATGTCGCCGCCGGCAAGGCGCCGGCGACTGCCGACGTGGCCGTGATTAGGGCCTAATCACACCACTAACCAACCCCCGGGCCACTGACGCATGGGCCCCACGCCCTAATTAATCCTAATTTTGTTTCTGTTTAGGTTAGTTTAAAAACCCAGCGGGACCCACATGCCTGAGTTGACCGTGCTGACGTGGCCGTTGACTGGGCCCACACGTCAGCGAACCTAACGAGCACCGTGACACTGACCAGTGGGACCCCCTGGTCAGGTTTGACCAGGGGCAGCCCTGTTGACTCTGCTGACGTCACCCTGACGTAATGCTGACGCAATTAACAATTTTCTGGATTTAAGATAAATCCAGGAAATTCCAGAAAAAAGCCTTAAACTTCTAAAAATCATATAAAATCAATCGTAACTCCAAATGAAACAAATTATATATGAAAAATTATCATAAAAATCCAATCTATCCATCTGTACCATTTTCATGCATGTTAGAAAAACTTATAGGTTCTGTTTAGCACAAATCATATAATGGCATTTAAACCCTCACATATGGAGTTTGAATTTGAATCTTGGATTCAAACCAACTCCATTTAACTTGATGCTAGTTGCATTAGCTCAAACCACAGCATATTGCCATGTCACACTCATGCATCATATTGTTGCATTGCATTGATTGTGTTCTTTCTCTGTTGCCGGTGTTTGTCCCTCTCAGTAGACGTGTGCCGACGATGTGATCGATGACACCGATGAAGAACTATACTATCTTCAGAAGTGCTAGGCAAGCAAAACCCCCTTGTTCATTCCGATACACTCCTACTCTCTCGCTCCTGCTCTCTTTTACTGCACTAGGACAACACCGATTCATCTATTACTTGCTGCGGTAGCTGAACCCCTTTATCCTTTGCATGACCTGTCATTGCCACAGTAAATAGATGAAACCCACTAGCATGAGTAGGAGTTGTTTGAGCCCTGTTGTGCCTACTCATTCATGCTTGTTTGTCATGCCTGCTACTGCTTAGAGTTGAGTCAGGTCTGATTCATCGGGGATGAATCAGAGGTGTGTGAAAATGTCCTATTGTTGAGAGCTAAGTGTGTGAACACGATTTGGTAAAGGTAGCGGTGAGAGGCCATGTAGGAGTACATGGTGGGTTGTCTCATTGCAGCCGTCCTCAAGAACTGAGTTCTGTGTTTGTGATCCATGAACAGTTACTACCACACATTGGGTTCCGGTAACTCGGCCCCTCTCGGCTTATTAATCAACTTGATCTCTGTCCAGGAGTTGCAACTAGTTTCTGGTGTTTGTAGGTAGTGTTAGTAGTCTACCAAGTGGCACCCGGTACAGGTGGGCTTGGGACAGACTAGGCACAGTGGCCCGGTGTACCAAGTAGCACCCGGATGGTCGGCTTGGGAACCCTGCACACATCGTTTGGGGCCGTGAGCGACACTCTGACCGGATCTCCTTGCGGATGGAACCCGAATAGACGATAAACCTGGACGAGAGACTTGTGTGGTTAGTCAGGTCGTGGCCGACACCCTCGCTGGGCTTCCGCTTGAAGGGGTCCGAGTACATGTCGTGTAAACGACGGTAAGTGGTGAGAGCGTGTGTGAAGAAGTACACCCCTGCAGGGTTAATATGATCTATTCGAATAGCCGTGTCCGCATAAAAGGACTTCTGGGTTGCCTGTACAGTTCATAGACAAGTGAAAGTGGATACTCTAAAATGCGCAAGATAAGCGTGAGTGCTATGGATGGCGTTCTCGTAGGGAGACGGGAGCGGATTCATAGTGGTGTATGGATATGGTGAATATGTGGACCCGTGTGCGCCACCTCAAAAGAGTTACTTGCAGTCGTAGTTCAGGATAGCCACCGAGTCAAAGCTGGCTTGCTGCAGTTAAACTCCACCACCCCCTTTGTTGATAATGATGCATATGTAGATAGTTCTGATGTAAGTCTTGCTGGGTACATTTGTACTCACATTTGCCTATTTTATGTTTTTGCAGAGAGACTTCAGTCTCGCTAGTAGTTTCACGTGGACTTCGACGTTTAGCTTGTTACCTCGGCTACGATCTTGTGCCCTCGGCAAGATCTGGTAGATAGTCAGGCTTCTCAGCCTTTTTCATTTATAGTTGTCTGTACTCAGACATGTTAAGCTTCCGCGTGTGCTTTGACTTGTATGCTCTGAATGTTGGGTCATGAGACCCATGTTTGTAATATCTCGCTCCTCGGAGCCTATTGAATAAAATACTTGAGTTGTAGAGTCATGTTGTGATGCCATGTTGTATTTGCACATATCGAGCATATTGTGTGTATGTTATTGAAATGCTTGGTATGTGTGGGATCTGACTATCTAGTTGTTTATCCTTAGTAGCCTCTCTTACCGAGAAATGTCTCCTAGTGCTTCCACTGAGCCATGGTAGCTTGCTACTGCTCCGGAACACTTAGGCTGGCCGGCATGTGTCCTTCTTCGTTCCTGTGTCTGTCCCTTCGGGGAAATGTCACGTGATGAATACCGGAGTCCTGTTAGCCTGCTACAGCCCGGTTTACCGGAGTCCTGCTAGCCCAGTTGCTACAGCCCGAATTCACTCGCTGATGACCGACACATTCGTTGTTGGGTCATGTATGCCTGTCCCTGTAAGTTAGTGCCACTTTGGGTTCACGACTAGCCATGTCAGCCCGGGTTCTTTGTCATACGGATGCTAGCGGCACTATCATATACGTGAGCCAAAAGGCGCAAATGGTCCCGGGCCAGGTAAGATGGCACCCGTGGGAATACCGTGCGTGAGGCCGCAAAGTGATATGATGTGTTACATGCTAGATCGGTGTGACTCAGGATCGGGGTCCTGACAGCTTTGGTATCAGAGCTTGACTGCCTGTGGGATTACCAAGCCAAACTGGTCGAAGTTGAGTCTTGAAATTCTTTAGTTATATAAGGGAATTGATTGTGGGATGGAACGTAAGGCTCTTTTTACTCCTTTACCTTATGCCCTTCTGATCTGAGTCATCTTATTTTTCCTACAGGGTTAAGGAACTAGGCTTTCTCTTCTCTCTATCAGGATCACGTGTTACTAATCCATAGACTTATAAGATTGTTGGATTTAAATCTCAGTTCAGTTCCTACTATCTTCTGTATGTTAACTGTTGATCTTGAAACCTTGATATTGTGCTTCTGAGTGGCTATGCCACCATTTTTGTAGCATGTCTCCAATCTTTCGAGCATTTACAGCCGTTATGCTGTCCGAGTCATCCCAGGTTTCTAAATAGTCTGATGCATTTGCAAATCCCTTCCTCCTGTTCCCGATGTGCCTTTGGTCAGATTAATCACACAAATCAGTGAGTTGAGGTACTTTGCTGCCTCGACATATATGTTGGAGCTACTATTATGACCCTAGGTGTCTTAGAGGATCACCTAGTAATCTAGCCATGTTTTGTGTTCCCAGTGTGATCATTCTGGCCATCATTCTCGAAAGCATCTCGTGATGCCATTTAGCAGTAGGTATTCTATTCATGGGTTATGGAACCCGAGATTCACCCTACTTACTTCATGCTGATATTGTTTTCTAGTTCCTTTAGGATATTAGTAACCTTTGTGATAGTCCTCGAGGTCCGTGGTATATCCTTCTTCCAAATACCACGAACTGCCTATGGCAGAAGTTCTTTTGAACCAAAAGATCACAACCAGAGAGCTCTTGATGAGTTCTCGATTCTATGTTGTGACTCTGCCAGTTCTACCTTTCTGCATGGGTTATCCGGAAGAAACATGTTGAACTTGTTCGACATGCTAATCTATGCATCCACAACTCAGAAAATCATATGTTCTTTTGAGTTGTCCCTCTTTAGTTGTTTTCTGGCCCTTGTCTATCAATTGATAGTCAGGAGTGATTATGCATTCGTGTTATCAATGCCTATTACTCTTGTGGTCCGTCGAGCCAATCTATCTCCGGAATGACTAGGAGAAACAAACTCCAGAACCCCATCCATATCTAGGATTGGGTCAAAGCAATTGTGTTCCGCAGATCAAAATGCCAATCCACCTTTTGTTCTGTTCTACCCTGGAGTATTACCCTCTTGATGTCAAGAAAGTCATAGGAATTGCACACCATCTTATGAATTCTTGGTGCAGTGATACTTCTTGCCATCATCATTCATTCTTCGGTCTCCGTGTTGTTGCAACTGGAATGCCGACAGGTGAACTATGATGTGTGAAATCAATACTCCTAGCAACCTCGTTGCCTAGTAGTTAAAGGACAATAATCTCATTCTTAGTGTCTTAGCTATTGAGTTATCGTTCTAAGACTGATCATGCTACCTAGTCCTTATTTCCGGTGCACCCTTCGATCAATGAGTTAGGATTGTGCCAATCCCTCGCTCTTTTGATCATATCATCTTGCCCTGAAAAGCAAGATTGTTCTTGAGCTTAGTAACATATCGGTGGTTCGTGATTTTCCAAATATCTTCTCGGAAGTATCACCAGGTCGCCACCTGACCGCTATGTTGAGTTTGTGATCAAGTTGGTTTCTCTATGAACCACCCCTTCTCCAAGAATCTGTGTCGGATACCCCGAGCGAGTTGGTTAGGCTAAACAACAACTTGGAGAGTTGGAAGATGAAAGCTTGTCCGACTTAGATCATTTTACGGGATATCTTGTGTGTGTTTGTGTTGAAGATAGATGATATCTTCCTTGATTGAACCTCGTGGTCAATTATTTGATCTATTGTCTTGCCAAATTTTGATTTGAGTGTGGGCTATCCTCAAATCAAATCAGAACCAACGATGTTCGTAATGTTGTCTTACTCGTGGTTGTTTCCTCGAGCATACACCGTTATATCTTTTGGTTCTGACCAATGCTATCAGTTGATCTCATAATTATGGAATTCTATCTTCATGGAAATTTGGATGACTTGTTGTTGACCCCATCGACAACATTTTTACCTTCCCCATGATTCATGTTAAACATCCAGCTAGTATTGGAAACTTTTTATAAACATTATCTTCATGACTCTTTCGTGAACCATATGTTTAGATGAAAAGAAGTGGCTTCCTCTAATTCATGTGCATTTGATGCAAGTTGCCGCCGTGAATTCGAGAAAGCATGTTTTTACCTCCTCTGGAATCATCCCAAGTCAGTTATGCACGTGCGAAGTATTCCGTGGTCTATTAGGCTGATCATCTTCATTCCATATGAATTTCCTAGCACACCAAGCCACTAACTGATTTGTTCCAGTAAAAGGAATTCCTCCATAAGAGCTAACCCGGGCTTATACAAGGACTTCGATATCCTCAATGATGGTTCCCCACCTGAACTCGGTAGTGTTTTATTATAAGACTACTACATGGTCATGCTTGTTTGGGACAACGTGTTCACATGTTTATAGCAGAAACAGCTCATGTTTTGGAGCTTACTACCGTAGTCCATTTCCCGAGAATCTCGCAACGTCGTCTCGTCGATTTGTGTTGCAAACTTTCATTTTTCTTCCTAAACTCGATGAGTCTGGAATATCCTGACACCAACCAGATCTGAATCTCAGGCAGATATGATGGTTGGAACATTTCCCAAGAACTATAATACTGGTCCCTCGATAACCGGTAAAGTGGATGTTGTGGCCAACACACCCAGCCGGAAGACCTATTATTGTAGTATCTTGATTGAAGATGTTGTCCACCTCCCCATAAGGATTTCGTAGGATTTACTCCCTAGTTGTTCCTTATGGATTTTTGTGTTCCCGAAGTCTGACCTTTACTTGATGTTCTAGATATCAAACCATATGAATGGGATACACTAGCACATCAAGGAGAACATTAGAAGCGGAGTGCTAAATGTCTCTCAGTCGATCATCCAGATTTTGTTTCCTTGGCCTTGCTAAGGTGAAATTTGAGAAGTGTTATCCTACTTTGCATCTGCATCGTCCATTGTTGTTCATCATGGTAGTATGATGTGTTGCCAGGATCCCTGACACGGATGTTGGTAAAACCTTGATGAATATGGAAATGCTCAAGTTCTTGAGAGCACGCGCAAGCGCTAGGTGTTATCATCGGCACTAACTGGGTTTGCTCTCAGCTTCCTCGGTTATGCTATAACTTCTCAAACAGTGGACTCACTCTCTACTGTTGAGCTTCTCCCCAGTTACTAAAATCATTCATTGTGTTGTTTTCAACAAGGTAATCCACATCATCCATACTAGTCCGAGCATGTCATTCTACCGAACTCCTCCAAATGATCGATTGTGATTTGCCTTAAGCTGGTATAAAGAGTTTCAATGATCGTTGAATCAAAGGTAATTCTTTTTGCCACTTAAGGGATAATTCTACGAGTCCCCTTCCCTGGGGTGCCCCGTTATGGAATTATGGCAATTAACTCCTCACTACGTTGACAACCGTTCACCACCCTCTTAAGTTTGTCTACCTAGTGAACCCTCTTCATCTGTTCCACTCCATCCCTCTAGATGTGTGTTTCGTGTCTCAGCTCGAGAGATGTTGCTATGTCTCATTTCGTAAGTTGATCCTGACTTGTTCGGTCTTCGAGAAGATCAATTCTTCTAGAGTTTTCCTTTCCTCTTCTTGTCATGTTAGTTGGAGTTCTCAGAGCAAGACGTCAAGACAAGATGGTGATTGAATCAATGTTCATTTGAAGTGCAACCTGGATCGTGAAGATTGCGTTAGTTGCATTTCCCCTTCATCTTACCCTACGCCTGAATCTCGGGACGAGCTTCTTGTTTAGTAGGGGTGAGTTGTCACATCCCTAGCTTCTGGCATTGCACTAGGCTAACTTCATGTGTGCATCATGTTTAAACTTTGATAGAAACTTGAAATGGGGATGTTGAAACCCTAGCACCAAATGGAATTCAAATAGGTTCAACCTAAAAATATTTTTAGTGAATCCAAATAGCTTTCAAAAATGTTCATCATTTCTGGAAAATGCTAGAACCATAACCAGAGGTGTTGCACATTTTTCCATAACATATTTGGTCACTGAATTAAATCATATGTACTTTGCATTTGGGCATTTAAATGCTAGTAAATATTTTAAATGCTCAAATAATTCTGGAAATAAGTGTGGGCTGTTGGAATTAATCTAAACAGAGCCTATGATTATTTTCAAGATTTTTTAAGGTGTCTAACTATTTTTAATAAAGCCACAAATTTACAGAAAAATAGAAAAATAGAATTTTAACAGAGAGAGAGTTTTACCTGGCACTCACCTGGGCAGCCCACCTGGCCAGTCCACTTGGCGGCCCAGCCCACCAGGGGCACCACTGTCTTCAACCTCTGCCAGTAGGCAGAGGCGTGTCAACGCCTGAGCGCCCGAGGCCTCCACCTCCTCCCTGCCTGTCTGCCTCGCGCTCTCGAGCTCCCTTCGCATGCCACGGAGACGCCCCGACCCCACTGGACACCTCGCTCCTCCTCCCTCGCCCTCTCCCTCTCCTCTGATCGCCATGGCCGACGCTGTCGAGCGCTCGCCGCCGTGAAGCTTGCCGCCACCGTGCCCCCCCCTCGCCTCCCCGTGCCAAGGAGCTCCTCCGTCGACCTCTACATCGTCTCCGTCAAGCCACACGAGCGGACGTGCCTCGCTTCATCATCCCCGACCCCTTCTTCCTCCTCGGTCACCGGAGATCCATCTCGCCGCCCCGACCGCTCCTGGCCTTCTCCGAGCTCGCCGTCTGCACCGTTGCAACCGCTGTAAGCCTCTCCCTCGAACCCCCCTCTCCATTGTTCCGTTTTCACGCCATAGCTCCTACTTCACTGACGACCAAAGCCGCCGTCCGCCATGGCCGGTGAGGTCCTCGCTCCTGAGCACCTCCGCCCGGTCCAGTGGCACCAGCGTGCTCCTGGAGCTCCCAGCAATCCGCCCCGCCGCTTAGCTCGCCCATCAGCCAAGCGCAGCGCCTCGCCCGTGCTAAGCCGAACTCCGGTCGCCGCCGCGAGCTCCGTTCCGGCTATCTCCGGCCACCCTAGCTCCATCCGTCGCCACCTCTGGATGCGCGGCACCTTCAGCTCCCCGTAGACGCAAACCACGCGCAAAACCGAGCCCCGTAGCAGTTTTCCGGTGAGTTTCCGCCGCGGTTTGATGTCGCCGCCGGCAAGGCGCCGGCGACTGCCGACGTGGCCGTGATTAGGGCCTAATCACACCACTAACCAACCCCCGGGCCACTGATGCATGGGCCCCACGCCCTAATTAATCCTAATTTTGTTTCTGTTTAGGTTAGTTTAAAAACCCAGCGGGACCCACATGCCTGAGTTGACCGCGCTGACGTGGCCGTTGACTGGGCCCACACGTCAGCGACCCTAACGAGCACCGTGACACTGACCAGTGGGACCCCCTGGTCAGGTTTGACCAGGGGCAGCCCTGTTGACTCTGCTGACGTCACCCTGACGTAATGCTGATGCAATTAACAATTTTCTGGATTTAAGATAAATCCAGGAAATTCCAGAAAAAAGGCTTAAACTTCTAAAAATCATATAAAATCAACCATAACTCCAAATGAAACAAATTATATATGAAAAATTATCATAAAAATCCAATCTATCCATCTGTACCATTTTCATGCATGTTAGAAAAACTTATAGGTGCTGTTTAGCACAAATCATATAATGGCATTTAAACCCTCACATATGGAGTTTGAATTTGAATCTTGGATTCAAACCAACTCCATTTAACTTGCTGCTAGTTGCATTAGCTCAAACCACAGCATATTGCCATTTCACACTCATGCATCATATTGTTGCATTGCATTGATTGTGTTCTTTCTCTGTTGCCGGTGTTTGTCCCTCTCAGTAGACGTGTGCCGACGATGTGATCGATGACACCAATGAAGAACTATACTATCTTCAGAAGTGCCAGGCAAGCAAAACCCCCTTGTTCATTCCGATACAGTCCTACTCTCTCGCTCCTGCTCTCTTTTACTGCACTAGGACAACACCGATTCATCTATTACCTGCTGCGGTAGCTGAACCCCTTTATCCTTTGCATGACCTGTCATTGCCACAGTAAATAGATGAAACCCACTAACATGAGTAGGAGTTGTTTGAGCCCTGTTGTGCCTACTCATTCATGCTTGTTTGTCATGCCTGCTACTGCTTAGAGTTGAGTCAGGTCTGATTCATCGGGGATGAATCAGAGGTGTGTGAACATGTCCTATTGTTGAGAGCTAAGTGTGTGAACATGATTTGGTAAAGGTAGCGGTGAGAGGCCATGTAGGAGTACATGGTGGGTTGTCTCATTGCAGCCGTCCTCAGGAACTGAGTTCTGTGTTTGTGATCCATGAACAGTTACTACCACACATTGGGTTCCGGTAACTCGGCCCCTCTCGGCTTATTAATCAACTTGATCTCTGTCCAGGAGTTGCAACTAGTTTCTGGTGTTTGTAGGTAGTGTTAGTAGTCTACCAAGTGGCACCCGGTACAGGTGGGCTTGGGACAGACTAGGCACAGTGGCCCGGTGTACCAAGTAGCACCCGGATGGTGGGCTTGGGAACCCTGCACACATCGTTTGGGGCCGTGAGCGACACCCTGACCGGATCTCCTTGCGGATGGAACCCGAATAGACGATAAACCTGGACGAGAGACTTGTGTGGTTAGTCAGGTCGTGGCCGACACCCTCGCTGGGCTTCCGCTTGAAGGGGTCCGAGTACATGTCGTGTAAACGGCGGTAAGTGGTGAGAGCGTGTGTGAAGAAGTACACCCCTACAGGGTTAATATGATCTATTCGAATAGCCGTGTCCGCAGAAAAGGACTTCTGGGTTGCCTGTACAGTTCATAGACAAGTGAAAGTGGATACTCTAAAATGCGCAAGATAAGCGTGAGTGCTATGGATGGCGTTCTCGTAGGGAGACGGGAGCGGATTCATAGTGGTGTATGGATATGGTGAATATGTGGACTCGTGTGCGCCACCTCAAAAGAGTTACTTGCAGTCGTAGTTCAGGATAGCCACCGAGTCAAAGCTGGCTTGCTGCAGTTAAACTCCACCACCCCCTTTGTTGATAATGATGCATATGTAGATAGTTCTGATGTAAGTCTTGCTGGGTAGATTTGTACTCACGTTTGCCTATTTTATGTTTTTGCAGAGAGACTTCAGTCTCGCTAGTAGTTCCACGTGGACTTCGACGTTTAGCTTGTTACCTCGGCTACGATCTTGTGCCCTCGGCAAGATCTGGTAGATAGTCAGGCTTCTCAGCCTTTTTCATTTATAGTTGTCTGTACTCAGACATGTTAAGCTTCCGCGTGTGCTTTGACTTGTATGCTCTGAATGCTGGGTCATGAGACCCATGTTTGTAATATCTCGCTCCTCGGAGCCTATTGAATAAAATACTTGAGTTGTAGAGTCATGTTGTGATGCCATGTTGTATTTGCACATATCGAGCATATTGTGTGTATGTTATTGAAATGCTTGGTATGTGTGGGATCTGACTATCTAGTTGTTTATCCTTAGTAGCCTCTCTTACCGAGAAATGTCTCCTAGTGCTTCCACTGAGCCATGGTAGCTTGCTACTGCTCCGGAACACTTAGGCTGGCCGGCATGTGTCCTTCTTCGTTCCTGTGTCTGTCCCTTCGGGGAAATGTCACGCGATGAATACCGGAGTCCTGTTAGCCTGCTACAGCCCGGTTTACCGGAGTCCTGCTAGCCCAGTTGCTACAGCCCGGATTCACTCGCTGATGACCGACACATTCGTTGTTGGGTCATGTATGCCTGTCCCTGTAAGTTAGTGCCACTTTGGGTTCACGACTAGCCATGTCAGCCCGGGTTCTTTGTCATACGGATGCTAGCGGCACTATCATATACGTGAGCCAAAAGGCGCAAATGGTCCCGGGCCAGGTAAGATGGCACCCGTGGGAATACCGTGCGTGAGGCCGCAAAGTGATATGATGTGTTACATGCTAGATCGGTGTGACTCAGAATCGGGGTCCTGACAAAGCTCGTGACTCCGAGGTGCCGGACTCCTCGCCGGACTCCGAACCTCCCGCACCCCCTCCAATCGAATCCGATTGGGCGCCGATCATGGAGTTTACTGTTGCGGACATCTTTCAACACTCACCTTTCGGCGACATCCTGAGTTCGCTAAAGTATCTCTCTTTATCAGGAGAGACCTGGCCGGACTGCTGTCAGGACGGTTGGGATGCGGACGACGAAGAAATTCAAGGTCCACCCACCACCCACTTAGTAGCCACTGTCGACGATCTAACTGACGTGCTAGACTTCGACTCCGAAGACATCGACGGTATGGACGACGATGCCGGAGACGACCAAGAACCAGCGCCTACGAGGCACCAGAAAGCCACCTCAACTCACGACATATACATGGTGGATACACCAAAAGGAAGCGATAATGAGGAACAACGGGACGTGGTGAAGGACAACTCCCCCAACAAACAACCAAAAAGGCGACGCAAGCGCCGCCCGAAGTCCCGCCTCGATAACTACGGCACCCATACTGACCCAGCCTTAGAGCAGGGCGAAGCAGTGGACGACAAATACGCCACCAAGCAACCATACGAACAGGATGAATTGGACAAGCAACCCATCCCCGGTGAAAACAACAGTCCAGACGATCTCACGCCGGACACATCACCGCAGCATAAGAACCTTCATAAAAGGCTCGTCGCCACTACAAGAAGTTTGAAGAAGCAAAAGCGGATGCTCAAAACAGCGGAGGATGCTCTCAGAATGAGTTGGAGCAAAGTACTCAATACTGCAGATAAATACGACGATAGTCACCAGGCAAAGAGCTACCCGAAGCGCAAGTTGTTGCCTGAATTTGACGAGGAGGCCTTAGAGCCCCCACAGTCAAAAAAGAAAGAGGCCGCCTGGCCGAATAGACGACCAGATGACAGGCTAAGAGCGGCAAGCGACGCTGCACACAAGCCGGCACACGATCCACATAAGGATACTCGCAAAAAGGATGGCCCGGTCAGGTCCATCTATGGGCCAAAAAAGAAGACTCCAGGGAGCAATACAACCCGTCAAGTGTTTGAAGACAACGGCACACCTAAATACAGGGGCGCCGCACACCCACTATGTTTTACCGATGAGGTACTGGATCATGAATTTCCAGCGGGATTCAAACCTGTAAACATAGAGGCATATGACGGAACAACAGACCCCGGAGTCTGGATTGAGGATTATATCCTACACATACATATGGCCAGAGGACACGATCTCCATGCCATAAAATACCTACCCCTCAAGCTCAAAGGACCAGCTCGGCATTGGCTCAAAAGCCTCCCAGAAAATACCATTGGAAGTTGGGAAGAGCTCGAGGATGCGTTTCAAGCAAATTTTTAGGGGACTTATGTCCGCCCTCCGAATGCAGACGATGTAAGTCACATAACTCAATAGCCCGGAGAGTCAGCACGCAAATTCTTGAACAGGTTCCTCACCAAAAAGAACCAAATAGTCGACTGTCCGGACGCTGAAGCCTTAGCAGCCTTTAAGCATAACGTCCGAGACGAATGGCTCGCCAGACACCTCGGCCAGGAAAAACCAAGAAAAATGGCCACGCTAACAAGCCTCATGGCCCGCTTTTGCGCGGGGGAAGATAGCTGGCTGGCAAGATGCAGCACCAGCGACCCGAGTACATCCGAGGTCAGGGATGGAAATGGAAAATCACGACGCAGAAAAGATCAGCGCCGGAATAAGGAAAATGGCCCAAATAGCACGACGGTCAACACCGGGTTCAAAAGCTCTCGGCCGAATAATAAAACACTACCTCTTAAGGACAACAGTGATGAGCTATCCAACCTAAATAAAATCTTGGATAGGATATGTCAAATCCATAGTACCCCCGGGAAGCCTGCGAACCATACCCACAGAGATTGTTGGGTCTTCAAGCAGTCCGGCCAACTTAACGCCGAACACAAGGGGCTCGACACACCAAGCGAAGATGACGACGAACCCCACAAGCAGCACGCCGGAAAACAGAAGACTTTCCCACTAGAAGTCAAAACAGTGAACTCACTTCATGTGATAACAAGGAAAAATAGTGCGGCACCTGCTAAAACACGCGCCGCACGGTCCACCCCAGCAGAGTCCCGAAATTGGATGTTTAAACCAATTACTTTCGACCATCAGGATTACTCCAGAAGTGTTTGAAATGCAGGAGGGACTGCTTTGGTATTGGATCCCATAATCGACGGACTACAATTCACACAAGTCCTAATGGATGGCGGCAGCGATATAAACCTGCTATACCAGGACACCATCCGCAGAATGGGGATAGACCCTACCAAAATTCACCGTAGCAGCACTTCCTTCAAAGGAGTGACGCCAGGCCTTTACGCCAATTGTATAGGCTCTGTACTACTAGAGGTCGTGTTCGGTTCATCTGACAACCTCCATCGTGAAAAGCTCATTTTCCATATCGCCCCATTCAAAAGTAGCCATCAAGCACTACTGGGACGCGAGGCTTTCGCCAGCTTTAACGCAATACCGCATTACGTGTCTCTTACACTTAAAATGCCCGGTCCACGCGGCATAATCTCATTAAAGGGTAACTCCGAGTGTTCCTCGACCACGGAAAACTTGAGACTACCTTGACAGCCACACACTAATTCGACCTTGCTGGCCAAAGTCCCTAAAAACAGGTCATTCAGACCTCGGACACGGTTAGGCGAGTCCAGCATAAATAAACAAGGGGCTTCCCAGCCGCATACCTCTTTACAAGGGGCTGCATGTATAAACAATGAGAGCCAATAAAGCTCAACTTTATTCATCTCCCAAATCATACTTTCTTTTAAATACATCTTTTGCACGATACTTTTTCCAAACTAAGTTCTTCTCTTTTACAGATGAAGCACGTGCTACACCCGTCCAGGATACAGCACAACAGAGACACAGGCGCAGACGTGCAGCAGGGACCCGTTGCAAGGATTCTTTTCAGATGAAGACCCTGTGTAAACCTTTCTTACTGTCTCTTGTTGATACACATCCCCCAGTTTCCTACCATAACCGAGGAGGAGGCTGGCGTTTTGGCATCATCCGTGTCAGAAGTTCTCGCCCGTACCTGGACACTAGGGGCTTAGGGCATTGTTCTGCCCGGTATCATAAAGACCGAATACCTCAGGGAGTGTTCGGCGTCTCGAGTTAGGCCTTATATGCATCAGCTCCGAATCATGTCTTTGGTCAAATGTTGGGTTTGCCCGGCTCCTGTGTTTTGCTGCCTTACGTTCCGTTCCATCGGCTAACGTGGCACTAGGAGAACAACTGCGATTGTGCCCCGGTTCGGCCGGGCGAGCATCTCAGTAGAGAAAGCCGAAAACTGACTGTCATGATATAGCGAGAGACTGGTCAACCACTCGATCGACTACTAGAATGTTTCGAATTCCTCCGCTTTGACGAAGGACCGCTTCCCAGTCAGGCACATACGCGCCCCGAGTTCGGAGAGTGCAGTGCCTCTAGGGGCTATATAGTAGCCCCACCATCGAGCTCCTATGGCTAAGTGAAAGTGATAAAGCATTATTGTCCGGTTGCCTAGTTTGCTATGCTATCACCTCCTTCAAAGGACCAAGACGTTGGATCAAGTGTGAAAAAGCGCTTTTTTTTGCAAACACCCCCGCACCATGTGTGTGGGGGCTGAAGCCAAAGACTACCATCTTTCAGGTTATACATACATATACGGCCGCACAGGAGATAGTTCAATACTTGAACGCACAAGTATAAAAAGCCGTTACATTATAAACATGATCTGACAAATCATACATGTCATTTGAACATAACATCTTTCGAGCACTGCGACTCTATTATACGAGCGCCCTGCAGGACTTCCTCAAAATAGTGCTCGGCGAGTAATCGACTTTTGTCCGAACCTCGGGATGCAACATCGGTGGCATCCATCTCCACCCAGTATGTCTTAACACGGGCGAGAGCCATCCGTGCACCCTCTATGCATGCCGACCGCTTCATCTCCTCGATATGCGGCACCGCCCCAAGGAATTGCTGCAACAAGCCAAAATAACTCTCCGGCTTGGGCCTTTCTGGCCACAGATGAGCCACCACATCCGTCATGGCAAGTCCGGGCAATCTATTCAGCTCAGCCCACTCAGCCAACCGATCAGTCAATGGATGTGGACGCTCCAGACTATGGAATTGAGACCAAAAGCTCTTCCATTTCGTGATCCTTCTGGCTTCGGAAGTGCACGACTACGTCCGCCGCACTCGCAGCCAAATCCAGATAAGGATCCTCCGCACCCCACAATTGGACCAACTGAGCATACTTCGGATCCATGAACTTCCTACGCAGCAGAAAGGGCTTTCCAGCCGCAATGTCTCCAGCCTGACACAGTTCCTCCTTCATAGCCCGCATCGCACAACAGGCATCCTTCGCTTCGGTGATGGCCTTCTTCAGGTCATCTTGCTCCGCTCGGCATTCTCTTTCAAGAACCTCATAGCGGTCGGTAGCATCTTTTAATTTCACGTCCATTCCGGCCATCTCCTCCCTGCTTCGGCAGTGAGCAGCCTTTTTGGCTTTTAGCTCTTCCGCTGCCTTCGAGGCAGCCGGATCACTTTTCCTGGCTTGCTCCTTGGCTCGAGCAAGCTCTGCTCGAAGGTCTTCCACAACAGCGGCACCATATGCATCAAGCATACAAATTGTAAGGAACGGGCATTAGCTCCCTCACTAGGTGACCGCGGAGAAACCACCTACCTTGTGACTCATCAAGTCGTTTATTGACCAGCGCGATGTCCGCATCCGCAACATCGAGTTGCCGCTTCAGCTCGGCAACTCCATCAGTCCGGCTGGCCACCGAACGTTCCACCACCTGCATAGGAAAGGCGGCATTC
This sequence comes from Triticum aestivum, assembly GCF_018294505.1. Taxonomy (NCBI): domain Eukaryota; kingdom Viridiplantae; phylum Streptophyta; class Magnoliopsida; order Poales; family Poaceae; genus Triticum; species Triticum aestivum. The sequence goes on from NC_057795.1 coordinate 660,212,260, forward strand.
TGTAACTGAGATTATGATCCTCGGCACGCTATTGCTTTCGACAGCATACCAAGTCTCAGGGGCTACTATCTATACAGGGCGCACTCCATGTGCAAAACTGTCAAAAGGTATGTCATTTTTTCCGTACCTCAAACCCCGTCGGCAAACTTCCAACGGCCTCATGCAACCCACTCTCGGCGGATGAGATCCTTTCAATCATCATACTCATTAATGTGCGGTGATCTTCTGAGATAAACGCCCTCTCGAGCAAATCTTGCAGCTCCACCGGCCGTACTCCAGTGGGGGCCGAACTCCCCGGCTCCGCCGGACTCGGGGAGACCCTCCGTGACGACACCTCAAGGTTGTCCGCCCCGCCCGACAGGGCGGCAGATGGAGGCGTTTCGCTCTCCATCATCTCCGGATGAAGGTCCCCCGAAGATGAGCTCTGCTGAGAAGGGCTGAGATCCGAACTACAAGGTGAAAACTTCGGTTACCCTTAGAAATAAAGTAGGGATGTCCCCTATTACAAAACTCCCCCTTTTTACTTACGGCTCGCTGGAGGGCTGATTCCTTTGGGGAGACTGTGTGGCCGGGGCTCTTCCCGGCACAGGACCTTCCGGTGCAGATTTCTTTCCCCGCTTTGAGGCCTTGGCCTCCGGGTCTTCGGAAGCGGTCCTCTTCTCCCCCTAGAGGGAGGGATTCTCGATTCCCCCCTTACTAAAGGCCTCCTTGGCAGAGGTGGTAGTTTCCCTGTGCCCCCCTTCGCCCTCCTCCGAAGGTGCAACCTCCAACATTTTGATTAACACGGGATTCGGCGTGGTCTCAGGGAGGGGGGCCGGACACCGTATCAGTTTTGCTTGCGCTATCCACTCCTGTCCAAGGGATAGCTGGTTAAAAGGCAAACCCATGATAAATAAATGGACAATGTGTCCAGACATAGGGCTACTTACTTGAGTATCCGGGTGATTACAGCTTAGGCCAGCGTCCTCGGTCAAGTCCGGACGCATCTCTTGTGATCCTAAGAACAGTTTGTACATCTCCACGGGTGTCAAACCCATGAAGTGTTGGAGAGCTCGTGGTCCCTCCGGATTAAATTCCCATAGGCGGAGGGGGCGACGTTTGCAGGGCAGAAGGCGCCGAATCAGCATAACATGTGCCACTACGACCAGATTGATCTCCCTTTCTTGGAGGTCTCGAATCCGGCCCTGCAACAGGGGTACGTCTTTGGACGGCCCCCAGTCATGCCCTTTGTTGACCCATGACGTCAGCCGTTGTGGAGGGCCCGGGCGAAAGGCGGGCGGTGGCCTCTGCCTGCTACCCCGGGAAGCGGTGATATAGAACCACTCCTGTTGCCACAAGCCGAGCTCCTCCTGAAAAGAGCCCTCGGGCCATGGAGGATCGGCCCTCTTGCTTATAACTGCCCCCCTGCACTCTGCCTGACGCCCCTCAATCATCTTCGGCTCCACGTTGAAGGTTTTGAGCCACAAGCCGAAGTGAGGGGTAGTGCGGAGGAAGGCTTCAGAGACGAAAATGAATGATGAGAGGTGGAGGATGGACTCCGGAGCCAAGTCACGGAATTCCAGCCCATAGTAAAACATGAGCCCCCTCACGAAAGGATCCATCGGGAAGCCTAAACCCCGACGGAGGTGAGACACGAACACGACACTCTCGCCGGGCTCGGGAGTAGGAATAACTTGCCCTTGGGCAGGCAACCTATGCGAAATCTCATAGGTTAAGTACCTGGCGTCTCTCAGCTTTAGCACGTCCTCTTCCGTGACGGAGGAGGGCATCCACCGGCCTCGTAGGTCGGAGCCGGACATTGTCAAAGGTCGAAAGTACTCGAATCTGGAGCCCTGGGTGTTGGAACTCGGGGCGAGGGGCGGATTCGATTGAGGATTGAAGAAAAAGAACGGGCCTTGGTCTGATTATAAAGAGGGAGAATACCAAGAGCCATCCCCGTGACCGTTTGGAACCCGCCTTCGATGGAGGGGGCGTGGCAACGGGCGTTGTTGGGTTACCCACGTCCGTATTGATGAGAATCCTGGAATAAGGGGAACACGATCTCTGCTTCGACAAGACGTGCCAAGGAAACCGCTTCGCTAAACGCGCGGAGGTGCTATAATAAAAATGATTCAAGTAAAGGCTTGGTTGTGGTGTGACGTCACGCCACAAAATACGTCAGCAGATTGAACTTGTGTAAATATTATTCTCTCTATGGTGGTATGTGGAATTTATTTTGCAGCGCCAGACACTATCCTGGTGTTCACAATCTTCTATAAATTATTCGGAGGAGGAACCCGCCTTGCAATTCCGAAGACAAATGTGCGCGCCGGACTCGTCGTCATTGAAGCCTGGTTCAGGGGCTACTGGGGGAGTCCTGGACTAGGGGGTGTCCGGATAGCCGAACTATCATCATCAGCCGGACTCCAAGACTATGAAGATACAAGATTGAAGACTTCGTCCCGTGTCCGGGTGGGACTTTCCTTGGCGTGGAAGGCAAGCTTGGCGATACGGATATGTAGATCTCCTACCATTGTAACCGACTCTGTGTAACCCTAGCCCTCTCCGGTATCTATATAAACTGGATGGTTTTAGTCCATAGGACGGACAACAATCATGCCATAGGCTAGCTTCTAGGGTTTAGCCTCCTTGATCTCGTGGTAGATCTACTCTTGTAATACCCACATCATCAATATCAATCAAGCAGGACATAGGGTTTTACCTCCATCAAGAGGGCCCGAACCTGGGTAAAACATCGTGTCCCTTGTCTCCTGTTACCATCCGCCTAGACGCACAGTTCGGGACCCCCTACCCGAGATCCTCCGGTTTTGACACCGACACCCAGCCAACTCCATCTCCAAAGGCGTTGCCAGCACTTCGCAGGCTTCGCAAAGGACCAAGGCCGCAAGTCCCTCTTACGAGCGTTCCAGAAGGAGAAGTGCATCATCAACCAGCTGCTGAAGTCACTCCTGCTGTGAATGTCTCTGAGTCTGAACCACCAGCTGCTGAAGACAATCCGGCTGCATCAACCGATGAAGAACGACAAGTAGAACGTGTCCCTACTGCCCCCATTCTAGAAGAAGAAGTTCATGAAGTGAACGTGTCCGTGCCTGACCCTCCAGCTCAGCAAGTGGAGGTTGAAAATGTTGAAGCTGCCACCACCAACGACAATGAAGCCGATGACGCTATCATGGCTGACGCTGATGTGGAGCTTGAACCAACCAGTGTGCCTGAAGCTAATGAGGCCACTGCACCTAAAGCTAATGAGGCAACTGCTCCTGAAGCACCTGTTGTGCAGCCTAAAGCCTCAGTTGCTGCCAATGCTCCTGTTCCGCCACCACGGCCCTATACAATCGAGCAAGCATACAACCATGGCGAGCTAATCACAGTAAGATGGCCCGTTCTGGTCCCTCCGCCTAATGTCTCTGGTCCTCAATTTGACTATCACATTGAGCATAGGCCTCAGGTCCAGAAGCCCAAGCCAAGACTGCCAAGGTTTCCAGGTACTGCAAACTCACCAGGGTCTTTCAATGCAAATGGCTTCAAGAGCCACAACACATTCTTTGACAGCTTAAAGAACCCCTACACGAAGCCAAGAATATCATCAGATCGGTTCTGGAGTCATCAGCAGCGAAGCTACTACTCCTGTGTTCTGTATGATCAAGGGCGCATTTTCCCTCATATGCGCCTCGACACTAAAGCCATTACTGGACTGCCCTGCTTAGAAGAAGCGCTTGACTGCTTTCGTGATGCCGGGCTGCTCAGTTTTGTCACAGATAAAGAACACTAGAATGAAGAGCTATTGCTTCAATTCTATGCTACTCTACACATTCGTGGTTACAACAAAGATATCAAGACTTGGATTCTAGAGTGGATGACAGGAAATGTTCATCATGAAGCCAAAGCTCTCGACATCATTGAGCTTACAGGCCTATCCACTCCCGGAGAACTCTATGAACCTGGTTGTCAAAATCACCGCAATGCTCTGGAAAGCATCTTCCATAAGCCTGAACCCAATATGAGTTAGACGTTGAGCATGATGAAGCCTTTGCCACGTGATGTTGAATATCCAATAGAGTTCTTTGTTGAAGACCTTGAGTATCTGCCATGCACCATCTATCACATCATCAGGCGAACTCTATGGCCTATCAAAGGACATGCATCAGCGGCAAAGCTTGAAGGAGCTATGAAGACTTTGGTCTTCTACATTTTCAATGGCATCAACTTCAATGCACAAGATTTCTTCATCAGACAACTTGCTGCTTCTGGATCTGATATGTTTGGTCTGAAGTTTTATGCTCCATGGGTCATGCGCCTCATCAAGCGACACTCATCTGTCAACTATCAACCTTCGGCTCGCAATCATGTGATTTTTCTACCAGAGGTTGATATGTCAGTTGAAGCTATATACCCTGAACCTGCCAAGAAGCCTCTTTGTCTTCAGAATGCCGAGCACCAAAGCTTCACTCAACACATTGAAGGTGTTCAAGCAGCAACACGAATCTATCCATTGGCTGGAACTACTCGTCTGCCTCATCGAGCACCTACTGAAGCCACTGAAAGCACCATTGCCCAAAGGCCTCGGAAGCGTTCTCGCGTTCTCAGTGACCGATAACTTCTTATGGCCCTTCATCAGAAATAGGATACACATCACTTTTGGCTCAAGAGACAGATGCAAAGCCTCTTGGTGGATGTCAATCGCATTCGTAACCTTGCCATCAAGAATGCCTTTGTTGCTCATGAAACTTGCCGGCGATCATGGAAGAGCCTGACCCTGCTTAGTGCTGAAGCAGATCTTCAAGATGATGGCTTCAATGAATGATTCCAGTTTGACTCCACTCCTCCACGGACTGCTGTCCTACGTCGTACTCCATCTCTTGAAGACTCTGAATATTCTTCCTCCGCGGCAACTATCAATGCCAGAGTGATCGATGACGAAGATGATGCTACTTCACCACCTCCTACTTCTGCACGCATCAGCACTACACCAAGTTCGTCTGCACCGCCAAACGACAACGACAACCCTGCTGCTTCAACTACTCCTCATGAGGACGAGTAGATGCTCTATGTCTTCAAGCCTTTTTGGTCATTGCTGACAAAAGGGGGAGAAGCGTATGAGTTTGATAGTCTTCAAGCGGGGCCATATGGGCGGTTGCATTATATTTTGCCTCATGCTTACAACTCTTGCTTTTTAAAACATTTGGTTCTTTGAGTTGTAACACCTAAACTTGATGGTCGTTTGCTACTTACTTACTTTACTGTGATGCGACGATAAATTCCGCATGTGCGATGATAACTTCCGCACTTAGAGCATCCTGCAGACGTCCATTTTTCATTATGCATGTCATCCTATATGCTAGATCATTTCATGCATGATGAATTATCTTCATAAGTTGAAGTGGATCTCCACAAGTACAACCTGCCATGTGCATTTGCATTCCAAAAGCAAACTTACTTATATGCACATCTTCAGGGGGAGCCCTTGCTACTTATGAAGACAATTTCCTATCCTTTACAATTTCACATACTTTATTCCCGTTGAAAACTTCAACCAGTTTGTCATCAATCACCAAAAAGGGGGAGATTGTAAGTGCATCTAGTGCCACCCCTAGTTGGTTTTGGAGTATTGATGACAAAGTTGGTTGAGGGACTAATGCGTTTGTGAGAATTGCAGGATAACGCAGGTAGTGTCCCTCAATGATTCGGTTTACCTACCGGAGATGACCCCTAAAAATGTATGAAGACATTGAAGACAATGGTGGTATGAGAAGATATTCATATTGAAGACTATGACATGAGAAGACATTGCGTGAAGACTATGGACCGCGAAGACTGTGTGGCTTCGTTGTTTCCTTTTCTTCTTTGTTGAGTCATAGGAACCACCATACTGTTAAGTGGGGTCCAAGTGAACTAAGTCAGAGTGACTGAAGTGATGCTCAACCCAAATCCTATGTCTTCGAGCGAAGACAATGAGAGCAAATCTTATCCAGAGTTGGATGAGTCAACTTTGCTTGTAGCCCAAGTAAAGTTGCCACGTATGTTTGAAATCTGACCGTTGGAACACGTGTCAGTTCCTTAGTGACCCAGGGTCATTCTGGACAAATCAGGTCGGGTTTCCTTGTGGCTATAAATAGCCCACCCCCTACACCATAAATTGGTGGCTGCTCAGAGTTAGTTTATGGCTTTTGCCGTTTTGAGAGCAACCCACCTCGAAGCCTTTGAGAGAGAAATCCTTGCGAGGACAAAGTCCAAACACCCAGAGCCAAAGAGTGTTAGGCATCACTGAAGTCTTTCTGTCTGTGTGACCTGAAGACTTATTACACTTGAGGACTGTGCATCCTCCAGCCGGTTAGGCATCGCATTCTGAGCATCCAAGAGTCATTGTGGATTGCCGGGTGAACGAAGTCTGTGAAGGTTTGGAAGTCTACCTTGAAGACTTGCCAGAGTGATTGGGCGAGGACTAAGTGTCCTTAGCTCAAGGGGAATAAGGTGAAGACACGGTCTTCTGAGTTGAATCTCAGCCTCCCTAACCAGACGTACAGTTGTCACAACAACTGGAACTGGTCCAACAAATCCTGTGTCTTCAACAAGTGACTGGTTCTATCTTTTCCCTCCTTTACTTTGAGTTTGTCTTCGTGAAGTTATTGCTTATCTGTCTTATCTGATTGACTTCATTGCTTGACTACTATTGTTGATTGGCTTCATACTATCTTCCATCCTGATCCTATTACCTAGCTGCTATTAGTCTTCATACGTTAACGCTATTGCATACTTGACTATGGCTTGCTTGTTGTAGTTTATCTTCAGCTGCATATCAATTAGGTCATTTCTATTGTTTGTCTTCGAAACTTCCACGTTTTGAAGACTTTGATAAAAATCGCCTATTCACCCCCCTCTAGTCGATAACTAGCACTTTCAGTCATGCCGGTGACGAAGATGATCATGGAGCCCCGAAGATGGAGATCAAAGGAGCTATATGATATTGGCCATATCATGTCAGTACTATTTGATTGCATGTGATGTTTATCATGTTTTTGCATCTTGTTTACTTAGAACAACGGTAGTAAATAATATGATCCCTCATAATAATTTCAAGAAAGTGTTCCCCCTAACTGTGCGCCGTTGCAAAAGTTCGTTGTTTCGAAGCACCACGTGATGATCGGGTGTGATAGATTCTAACATTCACATACAACAGATGTAAGACAGATTTACACATGCAAAACACTTAGGTTAACTTGACGAGCCTAGCATGTACAGACATGGCCTCGGAACATAAGAGACGAAAGGTCAAACATGAGTCGTATGGAAGATACGATCAACATGGAGATGTTCACCGATGATGACTAGTCCGTCTCACATGATGATCGGACACGGCCTAGTCGACTCGGATCATGTAACACTTAGATGACTAGAGGGATGTCTAATCTGAGTGGGAGTTCATTAAAGAATTTGATTAGATGAACTTAATTATCATGAACTTAGTCTAAAATCTTTGCAAAAATGTCTTGTAGATCAAATGGCCAACGCTCATGTCAACATGAACTTCAACGCGTTCCTAGAGAAAACCAAGCTGAAAGATGATGGCAGCAACTATATGGACTGGGTCCGGAACCTGAGGATCATCCTCATATCTGCCAAGAAAGCATATGTCCTAGAAGGACCGCTAGGTGAAGCACCCATCCCAGAGAACCAAGACATTATGTACGCTTGGCAGTCACGTGCTGATAATTACTCCCTCGTTCAGTGCGGCATGCTTTACAGCTTAGAACCGGGGCTCCAAAAGCGTTTTGAGCAACACGGAGCATATGAGATGTTCGAGGAGCTGAAAATGGTTTTCCAAGCTCACGCCCGGGTCGAGAGATATGAAGTGTCCGACAAGTTCTATAGTTGTAAGATGGAGGAAAATAGTTCTGTCAGTGAGCACATACTCAAAATGTCTGGGTTGCACAACCGCCTATCCCAGCTGGACATTAACCTCTCGGACGAGGTGGTCATTGACAGAATCCTTCAGTCGCTCCCACCGAGCTACAAGAGCTTTGTGATGAACTACAATATGCAGGGGATGGTGAAAACTATTCCTGAAGTATTTTCAATGCTGAAGTCAGCAGAGGTAGAAATCAAAAAGGAACATCAAGTGTTGATGGTTAATAAAACCACCAAGTTGAAGAAAGGCAAGGGTAAGAAGAACTTCAAGAAGGACGACAAGGATGTTGCCGCGCCCGGTAAGCCAGTTGCCGGGAAGAAGTCAAAGAATGGACCCAAGCCTGAGACTGAGTGCGTTTATTGCAAAGGGAAGGGTCACTGGAAGCGGAACTGCCCCAAATACTTAGCGGACAAGAAGGCCGGCAACACTAAAGGTATACGTGATATACATGTAATTGATGTGTACCTTACCAGTGCTCGTAGTAGCTCCTGGGTATTTGATACCGGTGCCGTTGCTCATATTTGTAACTCAAAGCAGGAGCTGCGGAATAAGCGGAGACTGGCGAAGGACGAGGTGACGATGCGCGTCGGGAATGGTTCCAAGGTCGATGTGATCGCCGTTTGCATGCTACCTCTACATTTACCCACGGGATTAGTTTTAAATCTCAATAATTGTTATTTAGTGCCAAGTTTGAGCGTGAACATTGTATCTGGATCTCATTTAATACGAGATGGCTACTCATTTAAATCCGAGAATAATGGTTGTTCTATTTATATGAGAGATATGTTTTATGGTCATGCCTCGATGGTCAATGGTTTATTCTTGATGAATCTTGAACGTAATGTTACACATATTCATAGTGTGAATACCAAAAGATGTAAAGTTGATAACGATAGTCCCACATACTTGTGGCACTGCCGCATTGGTCACATTGGTGTCAAGCGCATGAAGAAGCTCCATGCAGATGGACTTTTAGAGTCTCTCAATTATGAATCATTTGACACATGCGAACCATGCCTCATGGGCAAAATGACCAAGACTCCGTTCTCCGGAACAATGGAGCGAGCAACCAACTTATTGGAAATCATACATACTGATGTGTGCGGTCCAATGAGCGTTGAGGCTCGCGGAGGATATCGTTATGTTCTCACTCTCACTGATGACTTGAGTAGATATGGGTATGTCTACTTGATGAAACACAAGTCTGAGACCTTTGAAAAGTTCAAGGAATTTCAGAATGAAGTAGAGAATCAACATGACCGAAAAATAAAGTTCTTACGATCAGATCGTGAAGGAGAATATTTAAGTCACGAATTTGGTACGCACTTAAGGAAATGTGGAATCGTTTCAAAACTCATGCTGCCTGGAATACCTCAGCGTAATGGTGTGTCCGAACGTCGTAATCGCACTCTATTGGATATGGTACGATCTATGATGTCTCTTATCGATTTACCGCTATCATTTTGGGGATACGCTCTAGAGACAACTACATTCACTTTAAATAGGGCTCCGTCTAAATCCGTTGAGACGACACCGTATGAATTATGGTTTGGGAAGAAACCTAAGCTGTCGTTTCTAAAAGTTTGGGGATGCGATGCTTATGTCAAGAAACTTCAACCTGAAAAGCTTGAACCCAAGTCGGAAAAATGTGTCTTCATAGGATACCCTAAGGAAATCATTGGGTATACCTTCTACCTTAGATCCGAAGCCAAGATCTTTGTTGCCAAGAATGGATCCTTTCTGGAAAAAGAGTTTCTCTCGAAAGGAGTAAGTGGGAGGAAAGTAGAACTCGATGAAGTACTACCTCTTGAACCGGAAAGTAGTGCAGCTCAGGAAAATGTTCCTGTGGTGCCTACACCGACTGGAGAGGAAATTAATGATGATGATCAAGGTACTTTGGATCAAGTTGCTACTGAACTTCGTAGGTCCACAAGGACACGTTCCACACCAGAGTGGTATGGCAACCTCGTCCTGGAGATCATGTTGTTAGACAACGGTGAACCTTCGAACTATGAAGAAGCGATGGCGGGCCCAGATTCCAACAAATGGATTGAAGCCATGCAATACGAGATAGAATCCATGTATGAAAACAAAGTATGGACTTTGACAGACTTGCCCGATGATCGGCGAGCGATAGAAAACAAATGGATCTTGAAGAAGAAGACGGACGCTGATGGTAATGTTACCATCTATAAAGCTCGACTTGTCCCTAAGGGTTAGCGGCAAGTTCAAGGGGTTGACTACGATGAGACTTTCTCTCCCGTAGCGAAGCTGAAGTCCGTCTGAATCATGTTAGCAATTGCCGCATACTATGATTATGAGATATGGCAGATGGACGTCAAAACGGCATTCCTTAATGCCTATCTTAAGGAAGAACTGTATATGATGCAGCCAGAATGTTTTGTCGATCCTAAGAATGCTAACAAGGTGTGCAAGCTCCAGCGATCCATTTATGGGCTGGTGCAAGCATCTCGGAGTTGGAACATTCGCTTTGATGAGATGATCAAAGCGTTTGGGTTTATGCAGACTTATGGAGAAGCCTGCGTTTACAAGAAAGTGAGTGGGAGCTCTGTAGCATTTCTCATATTATATGTAGATGACATACTTTTGATGGGAAATGATATAGAACTTTTGGACTGCATTAAGGCCTACTTGAATAAGTGTTTTTCAATGAAGGACCTTGGAGAAGCTGCTTACATATTAGGCATCAAGATCTATAGGGATAGATCAAGACGCCTCATAGGTCTTTCACGAAGCACATACCTTGATAAGATATTGAAGAAGTTCAATATGGATCAGTCCAAGAAAGGGTTCTTGTCTGTATTGCAAGGTGTGAGATTGAGCTCGGCTCAATGCCCGACCACAGCAGAAGATATAGAAGAGATGAGTGTCATCTCCTATGCCTCAGCCATAGGATCTATTATGTATGCCATGCTGTGTACCAAACCTGATGTAATCCTTGCCGTAAGTTTGGTAGGAAAGTACCAAAGTAATCCCGGCAAGGAACACTGGACAGCGGTCAAGAATATCCTGAAGTACCTGAAAACGACAAAGGACATGTTTCTCGTCTATGGAGGTGATGAAGAGCTCGTCGTAAAGGGTTACGTCGATGCTAGCTTTGACACAGATCTGGATGACTCTAAGTCACAAACCGGATATCTGTATATGTTGAATCGTGGAGCAGTAAGCTGGTGCAGTTGCAAGCAGAGCGTCGTGGCGGGATCTACATGTGAAGCGGAGTACATGGCAGCCTCGGAGGCAGCGCATGAAGCAATATGGATGAAGGAGTTCATCACCGACCTAGGAGTCATACCCAATGCGTCGGGGCTGATCACTCTCTTCTGTGACAACACTGGAGCTATTGCCCCGTGCCAAGGAGCCAGGGTTTCACAAGAAGACCAGGCACATCAAGCATCGTTTCAACTCCATCCGTGAAAATGTTCAAGATGGAGACATAGATATTTGCAAAGTACATATGGATCTGAATGTCGCAGATCCATTGACTAAACCTCTTCCGCGAGCAAAACATGATCAACACCAGAACTCTATGGGTGTTCAATTCATCACAATGTAACTAGATTATTGACTCTAGTGCAAGTGGGAGACTGTTGGAAATATGCCCTAGAGGCAATAATAAAAGGATTATTATTATATTTCCTTGTTCATGATAATTGTCTTTTATTCATGCTATAATTGTGTTATCCGGAAATCGTAATACATGTGTGAATACATAGACCATAATTTGTCCCTAGTGAGCCTCTAACTGACTAGCCCGTCGATCAACAGATAGTCATGGTTTCTTGACTATGGACATTGAATGTCATTGATAACGGGATCACATCATTAGGAGAATGATGTGATGGACAAGACCCAATCCAAGCATAGCACAAGATCGTGTAGTTCGTTTGCTAGAGCTTTTCCAATGTCAAGTATCTTTTCCTTTGACCATGAGTGCTTTGGGTGTACCAAACGTCACAACGTAACTGGGTGACTATAGAGGTATACTACGGGTATCTCCGAAAGTGTCTGTTGGGTTAACACGGATCGAGACTGGGATTTGTCACTCCGTATGATGGAGAGGTATCTCTGGGCCCACTCGGTAATGCATCATCATAATGAGCTCAAAGTGACCAAGTGTCTGGTCACGGGATCATGCATTACGGTACGAGTAAAGTTTCGAGGGTCACCAGTATTGTACCAGGACCACCGGAAGGGTCCCGGGGGTCCACTGGGTGGGGCCACCCATCCCGGAGGGCCCCATGGGATGAAGTGGGAGGGGAACCAGCCCCTAGTGGGCTGGTGCGCCCCCTTCGGCCCCCCTGCGCCTAGGGTTGGGAACCCTAGGGGAGGGGGTGCCTCCACTTGCCTTGGGGGGCAAGGCACCCCCCTTGGCCGCCGCCCCCCTAGGAGATCCCATCTCCTAGGGGCGGCGCCCACCCTGGGGACCCTATATATTGAGGGGGGGAGTGAGGGCAGCCTCACCCTTGCACTTGGCGCCTCCCTTCCCCCTTGCTACACCTCTCCCTCCCGCAGACGCTTGGCGAAGCCCTGCCGGGATCCCTGCTGCATCCACCACCACGCTGTCGTGCTGCTGGATCTTCATCAACCTATCCTTCCCCCTTGCTGGATCAAGAAGGAGGAGACGTCACGCTGACCGTATGTGTGTTGAACGTGGAGGTGCCGTCCGTTCGACGCTAGGATCTCCGGTGATTTGGATCACGACGAGTACGACTCTCTCAACCCCGTTCTCTTGAACGCTTCCGCTCGATCTACAAGGGTATGTAGATGCACTCCTCTCTCTCGTTGCTAGATGAACTCATAGATTGATCTTGGTGAAACCGCAGGAAAAGTTTTATTTTCTGCAACTTTCCCCAACAAAAAGATGGCATGACAAAAGAATACAAAAGCGTGAGTTTAATGTAGGTGATTATGTATTGCTGTACAACTCTCGTTTAAGATTTTTTTGCAGGAAAACTTCTCTCTAAATGGAAAGGTCCCTATGTTATCGAGGAGGTCTATCGTTCCGGTGCCATAAAAATCAACAACTTCGAAGGCACAAATCCGAAGGTGGTAAACGGTCAAAGGATCAAACACTATATCTCAGGTAATCCTATAAATGTTGAAACCAATATTATTGAAACCGTAACCCCGGAGGAATACATAAGAGACACTTTCCAGCCCGCTTCAAACTCCGAAAAGGAATAGGTATGTGGTACGGTAAGTAAACCGGCTCCAAAACAATTTTTAAGGCAATATTTCTCTGTTTTGGAATATTTAGAAAAATAGAAAAATAAGTGGCAATCCGGGAAGGACACGAGGCCTCCACGAGGGTGGAGGGCGCGCCCTACCCCCCTGGGCGCGCCCCCTACCTCGTGAGCACCTCGTGTGCTCTCCGGACTCCGTTTTCTTGTATGATACGTATTTTGGTCAGTAAAAATTCATTATATATTCTCCCAAAGGTTTTGACTCTTGTATCACGCAAATATCCTCTGTTTCCGTTCTGAGCTATTTCCGTTGCAGATTTAGAGCACCATGAATTCTCCCTCCTCCAGCAACGAAGACAAGGATGCTTGGCTATTGAAGATAGAGTTGAAAAGAGATGAACCAGAAGAAATCAACAAGGAAGAAAGGATCAAGAAGGCCATGGAGGTTCAAGCTCCGGTGGTGAAAGAAGAAGACATCCCTCAACCTTTACCTAACCTTTTCACTCCAATAGAGATTGAAGCTTTCAAGATGATTGAGTTAGCCCGCATACAGAACAAGTATCTTACACAGGAGAATATTTTGTTGAAGGATCATATTGCTGGGCTCAAGGGCATTAGCTGCAAGTTGGAGGAACTTTTACGCTCGATGTGCGATTATCCACCGTCATCATCACCACCGCCATCACCTTCGAGGATATAATCACATGGGTATGGGCACTCCCCTTGGCAACTGCCAAGCTTGGGGGAGGTGCCTTGGTATCGTATCACCATCACAACTCCTATCTTTACCGTTTTTCTTAGTTCGATCCTATTAGTAGTATCTTGATTTAGTAGAATAAAGTCATGGCATGATCTAGTTTTGAGTTTTGCTTTACGATCCTTCTTTGTAATCGAGTTCGTGAGCTATATAATAAAGATTAGTGTTGAGTCAAGGGCTTGATTATCTTGCCATGATCTTGGGTGAATAGAAGAAAAGAATAAAAAGAATCAAAGAGTCCATAATGATCTTATTGAAAGTAATGACTTCACATAGAGAGAGTATGATGATTAAAAGTTTTTGGGAGTTGGCAAATATAGCTTTGGCCATCGTTGCAATTAATAGGAAGTAATAAGGAAAGAGAGGTTTCACATATAGATACATTATCATTGACATCTCTTATGATTGGGAGCACTCATTAAAATATGACATGCTAAAGAGTTGAGGTTGGACAAGGAAGACAACATAATGAGTTATGTTTTCTTATATCTGAGATAAAGTATGTTGTCATGGATCCTCTAACGTGTTGAGCTTGCCTTTCCCCCTCATGCGAGCCAAATTCTCAGCACCAAGTAGAAATACTACTTGTGCTTCCAATTACCCTTAAACCAGTTTTGCCATGAGAGTCCACCATATCTACCTATGGATTGAGTAAGATCCTTCAAGTAAGTTGTCATCGATGCAAGCAATAAAAATTGCTCTCTAAATATGCATGACTTATTAGTGCGGAGAAAATAAGCTTTGTACGAACTTGTTGTGGACGTAATAAAAGCGACGGACTGCATAATAAAGGTCCACATGCAAGGGGAAATATAAAGTGACGTTCTTTTGCATTAAGATTTTGTGCATCAATCCTAAACGCGCATGACAACCTCTGCTTCCCTCTGCGAAGGGCCTATCTTTTATTATTATCCTCTATCTTATGCAAGAGTCATGGTGATCTTCACCTTTCCTTTTTCATTTTATCCTTTGGCAAGCTCAACATGTTGGAAAGAGTATGATATATATATCTAATCAGATGTAGGGGAGCATGAATTATTATTGTTGACATTACCCTTGAGGTAAAAGGTTGTGGGGCAAAACTATAAGCCCCTATCTTTCTCTGGGTCCGATTAAAACTCCGTAACCACAAGTATCACGTGAGTGTTAGCAATTATGAAGCACTAAGTGATAGTTGAGTATGTGGACTTGCTTTTAAGCTCTGACATAGACTCTTTCCGATGTTATGATAAATTGCAATTGCTTCAATGACTGAGGTTATAATTTGTTGGTGCTCAATAAGGTTTCTGATTCATACTTTTTGCATTGTGAAAAGATCATCACTTGAACATAAGTAATCATACGACAAAATCTCTACATGTTGTTGTTATGGAAATAATCATGATGCCATGCCCGTATTTTATTTTTATCGACGCCTCTACCTCTAAACATGAGGACATATTTATTGTTCTCGGCTTTTTGCTTGAGGACAAGCGAGGTCTAAGCTTGGGGGAGTTGATATGTCCATTTTGCATTATGCTTTTATATCAATATTTATTGCATTATGGGCTGTTATTTCATGTTATTTCACAATACTTATGGCAATTCTCTCTTATTTTACAAGGTTTACATGAAGAGGGAGAATGCCGGCAGCTGGAATTCTAGGCTGGAAAAGGAGCAAATATTGGAGGCCTATTCTGCGTAACTCCAAAAGTCTTGAAACTCCATGGAATATCTTAAAATAAATAAAGAAAAATCGTCGCCAAAGATGAAGGCCAGGGGGCCCACACCCTGCTCACGAGGGTGGGGGGCGCCCCCCCTAGGGCGCGCCCCCCTACCTCGTGGGCCCCCTGGTGGCTCTCCGACGCCCATCTTCTCCTATATGAAGTCTTTCCATGAGAAAAAAACCATAAGAAACCTTTCGGGACGAGACTCCGCCGCCACGAGGCGGAACCTTGGCGAAACCAATCTAGGGCTCCGGCAGAGCTGTTCTGCCGGGGACACTTCCCTCCTGGAGGGGGAAATCATCACCATTGTCATCACCAACGCTCCTCTTATCGGGAGAGGGCAATCTCCATGAACATCTTCACCAGCACCATCTCATCTCAAAACCCTAGTTCATCTCTTTTATCCAATTCTTGTCTCCAAGTCCGGGATTGGTGCTAGTAGGTTGCTAGTAGTGTTGATTACTCCTTGTAGTTGATGCTAGTTGGTTTATTTAGTGGAAGATCATATGTTTAGATCCTTTATGCATATTATTACCCCTCTGATTATGAACATGAATATGCTTTGTGAGTAGTTACGTTTGTTCCTGAGGACAAGGGAGAAGTCTTGCTATTAGTAGTCATGTGAATTTGGTATCGTTTGATATTTTGATAAGATGTATGTTGTCTAGCCTCTAGTGGTGTTATGTGAATGTCGACTACATAACACTTCACTATTATTTGGGCCTAGAGGAAGGCATTGGGAAGTAATAAGTAGATGATGGGTTGCTAGAGTGACAGAAGCTTAAACCCTAGTTTATGCATTGCTTCGTAAGGGGCTGATTTGGATCCATATGTTTCATGCTATGGTTAGGTTTACCTTAATACTTTTGTTGTAGTTGTGGATGCTTGCAATAGAGGTTAATCATAAGTGGGATGCTTGTTCAAGTAAGAACAGCACCCAAGCACCAGTCCACCCACATATCAAATTATCAAAGTACCGAACGCGAATCATATGAGCATGATGAAAACTAGCTTAACGATATTCCCATGTGTCCTCGGGAGCATTTTTCCTATTATAAGAGTTTGTCCAGGCTTGTCCTTTGCTACAAAAAGGATTCGGCCACCTTGCTGCACTTTATTTACTTTTGTTACTTGTTGCTCGTTACAATTTATCTTATCACAAAACTATTTGTTACCACTTATTTCAGTACTTGTAGAGAACACCTTGCTGAAAACCGCTTATCATTTCCTTCTGCTCCTCGTTGGGTTCGACACTCTTACTTATCGAAAGGACTATGATAGATCCCCTATACTTGTGGGTCAACATGCATCGGATCTTCCGCAACTCCCTCTTCCCGCGCATTGGTGACAAGGACAAGGTGCATGCCTATCTTGTGGATATGATGCTCATTTGTGAGGAGGTGCGTCAGGCTCAGACGCAACCACTTGATGTCTCACATATCATGTGGTGCAAGCTTCAATTTGCGGTGGTCAACCGTAAGGTTCCCATCTATGGGCCTTACCTGTTTCATTTGATCACAAAGACTTGGGAGAAGCTCTATCCCGATGATGAGTTTGTTGCCCCCAGCTGGATTCTTCATGAGCCCATCAAGCTCCATGTCAAGAGCCAATGGGATAACACCACCACCAGTGCTGAGGCCGAGGCTGCCACGATGGATGTGGATGAGGATGAGATCGAGGAGGAGGAAGCTGATGAGGACAGTTCTGATGGATACACTCCTCCCTCTACTGAGCCCTCTTGGGGTAAGAAGCTGAAGACGAAGATGAAGAAGTTGTTCTGCATGCAGACCAAGGGGCAGTACAGGGCCCACACTACTAGGAAAAATCCTAGCAGCAGCGCGGGTTTTAGGCCTATCAGTAGCACAGGACGATGCGCTACTGATAAGGCGCTACAGCTAACGTATAGCAGTAGCGCATGTCGTCCCACGCTACTGCTATACATGGATAGTTGTAGCACGCTTCAGGGAAGAGCGCTGCTGATATTATCTGCGGCGCTTTTTACGGGGAAGCGCTACTAGTAAGGCGGCACTACTGCTAACTTTCCCCCTTGCTACTACTAGTTTCATTAGTTTTTTCCCTGCATATTTGTTTTGTATTTGAATAGGCTTTATACAACAATATTTAGCATATCATACACATACAAATGTAATCATAGCATATACATACAACTAGTCTCATTAAATCATGTCATCATCATAATCATCATCCAACACAAAGTGGTCTCTCGTCATCATCTCGAAAATAGCGATACAAGTCTCAATTACTTGCAAATACATCATCATCCATCTAAACAATGATATACGCGAGAAGAGCTATCACTTTGAGTGAGAGCAGAACTATGCAGTACATGAGTTCGTATCCCTCTCACGCATTAGCGTGAACCTAAACTAACTACTGCCTGTCGCTCGGAAACCGGAAACCGGTACACCTGGGCCTGACACTCCGGCCACTCGTCGTATATATACTCCTGGCATAGCACTTATTCGCCATCGATGATCTATGCACCTGCATTGTCACATGAGTCAATGATATGCAACATATATAGTTGAGCAACAGAAAGAGACAGACTTGGCAAAAATAGAAACAACATAACATAAGCATAAATAACAAAGTTCATCGTACCCAAAATGCCCTAACTAGAGTGATCTTCGCTAGTCGAGGAGGAGGACGGTTTAATTACATCACAAATAAAGTTTCACCGTGTATAACTCAAAGTTTTGTCATACAGAAAGTATGGACTAAACAGACACATTGTCATATATCGATAATCACTCCAACATGTCGTGCCATCCATCCATGTTAGGGAGATAGTCCCCGAGCTTAGTGAAAGGCTTCATGTCGAGACGCTGAGAGGCTACCCATGTTCGGACGTCTTCCCACGATATTTGTCCTTCTCCGTAGAACATCCCTGTTTTTCCGACGACCTCCTTCATGATGATTTGGGCAAGTTCGCGCTGGATGTTATAGAACTCAGCTCGAAGTCGATGATCCTCGATATCTCCTACGTCCTTTGCCCATTGCAGAATATGGGCATCGCCGGATCTAGGTCACATGTGAAGGTTCTGGTGATCCCGTCTGTACTCCAGCATGTGGTGTACGACATAGAATCCATCATTAAGAGAATCACTTGGTTGCTGGATGCAGCAGAAGTCGGTCTTATGGCTAAAGACGAGCCTGCCGCCCCTTCTCTTCTTGTCCTTGACCTCTCCACCCCGTGCTTGGTAGTAAAACATAGCACTATCGAGAACATCCTTGATGTGGGTGTAATCCTTTTTGTGAATGTTCTTCAACGAGTCCAAGTAAAGAGCGTGGGAGTATCGGGGGTAGAGGATGATGAGGACAGCGCACCCGCCGTTGCGCAAAATAAGTACACCTCAAATTAATTAGCCTCCACCGTGCAAATGAATGATTGAAATCGAAGGAAGGATAGCCACGCAGATGACTTACACGGGATGATAAGGCACGAGAATCGCCTCCTTGTCCTTATTGGCGAGCATGAAACTGACGATGTATTCCCTTGCGTATTCACAGTGCTTTGCGCAGACTCCCAAAAAGCCCTCGTGCATGTAGTACGGGTCAGCGACTCAGATATGAGGTATCTGCTCAACCCCGATGATGTAGTTCATGTGCAAGGCATAAAGGCGGACAAACGTAAAATCCAACTTCTTCATGTGAAACGTGTCGAATATGTAATCAAATCGAAGGAAGAACTAATTCGCGGGGAAGCAGCCGACGTACGACATTTGCCGCGGAACGTTAACCACATAGAATGGGTATCCTGGATCTTTCGAGGCGATGAGGCCTTTCTCTATCCGCAACACATCTTCATGAAGTCTCCTTAGATCGCCAAATCTGGCCCCTAGCGCTCTTGCAGGTAGGATTGGTTGACCGAGGATATGCCATTTATCTGCATCGGGGATATCTATACGGTCCTGAAGCCGAGGCTGCTGAGGTGGCTGGATCATAGAATCAACTTTTTTGCCTTTCCTCGCTCTCTTCCTAGACTTCTTTACTACCGGAAGGTCGTCCATAATACGTTCAGCCTACGGAGACGGCAATCCAGGCACCAACTCATGACGCTCAAACCCTTAGTAGGCGCCAGTATAGACATACTATTGAGTGACATCGTCATCCTCATCCTCATCCATGGCGACATCATCAACGACTAATGGAGCCTCCTCCTTACCCCATCCGCTATCACTCAACCCGACACCCGACGCTAATTGGGTAGGTGGGGTGTTGATGTTCATACCTTGCTGAGGTTGCGTGCTCGTGGGTGTGCTCCCGGCCGCCTCCAGACGAAGCAGACTCTTTGGCCACAATAGGACACACGCATTGCAACAATCACCAAACCTCCGCGGGGCCTCGTCGTCATCCCCCAATAGTATCAGAAGAGGCAAATTCTCGTGGCCTGGTTTGACACTGGCCACGGAAACCTTGAAGATGTTCGGGGGGATCGGTCGGCTGTGGAACAATGGTTTGCAAGAACGTTGACTCCTTCCTGATGCGGCAAATCCCGGGCACTCGATATATCCTAGTTTGTAGCACAAGTCATGCCGAAATTCACGACAAATTTCGACATGACCTTTGCTAAAAAGTGGACAAATCGAGAACCTGAAATTTGCCAGAACGGAAATGAATCAACATTCCGGCAAAACATAGGCCACTCAGCTTCATTCCCTGGAAACAGTGTTCAAATATCCCTCTTCGACACCGCAACAACATGTCCAAATTTCACAAGCTAATTCAAAAACGAAGTGTAGAAGAAAATTAATTTAACTACTAATAGAACAAAATTCAGTTAACTTTAGTGCTCTATAATGAAGAAAGGAAAAAAATTCAGTAACTACTAATTTCATTCATTTAGGTTATTCATTTAACTTCACCTAATTAACCTACTGTACCACTACTACTAGCAGCATTACTAACCTAATTAACCTAGGAAAACTCTACTGCCCTAACTGAAAAACATCTAATTAACATCTACTAGTACCACTACTGCCCTAACCTAATTAACATCTACTAGTATCACTATATACTACAAGCAGCATCTACCCTAATTAAACCCTACTGCCCTAACTAAATTTTGCTGTAAACCAAATTTTTTGCTCTAAACTAATTTTTGCTCTAACATCTACTACTTAACATCCTTTGCTCTAAACTAAATTTTTTGCTATAAACTAACTTTTGCTCTACTAATTTTTGCTCTAAAATGAAGAGAGAGGGGAGTGGGGGGAGGGGTGGGGGACTTACAAAGAGGGGAGAGACGGTGGTGGGGAGGTGCTCAGTGACGGAGCCAGGAGCGGAGAGGGCGGGCTCGAGCACGGGTAACAGCGGTCCTGGGCAGGCTCGGGCGGCGGTGTGGTGGAGGGTGGCGACGGTGAGGTCGAGGGCGGCCTCGGGCGGCGATGGTGAGGCCGAGGGCGTCCTCGGGCGGCAGCAGTGAGGATGACGGTGGCCTCGGGGGGAGACGGTGAGGTTGCGGGCGTCCATGCTGGCAGGAGACGGCGACGAAGTGGGGCGACGGCGAATTGGGGAGACGGCGGCGAGGGCGAGGGATTTGGGGAAGAAGTGGTGGCCGAGGGGAGGGAAACCGCTGTTTAAGTGAAACGTAACGGTAGCGCGTTCCTGAAAACGCGTTATAGCTAAGTTAGCTACAACGCGTTTCCAGAAACGTGCTACTGCTATTCCTTTCTCCTTTTCCCTTTTTTCATTTATTTTTCTTTACATTTTATTTTTTTTCCTTTCTCCTTTTTCTATTTCTTTCATTTTCATTTATTTTTCTACTTATTTTTCATTTTATTTTATTTTTGTTAGCAGTAGCGCCTTACACATAAACGCGCTGCTACAAGAAATTAGCGGCAGCGCTGTTTCTAAAAGAGCGCTACTACTATGTGTAGCCGATCGGCTTAGTGGTGGGAATTTTTGTAGTAGCGCTTTTACAGCGGGACGCGCTACTGCTATATATGTATCTGCAGCGCAGTTATTTCGCGCGCGCTACTGCTGTCTAGCAGTAGTGCCCTTTTTAACACGCGCTACTGCTAAAGTTCTGTGTATAGGCTTTTCCCTAGTAGTGCCATGTTGACTCCAAGAAGAGTCACCAGCGTGATAAGAAGATATTGAGGACCTTTGGCGAGATTATCACCAGTGGCTCAGAGGAAGCCATCACTTTGGAGGCTGCCTAGATAGCCAAGCAGGGGTATCAGTGGACAGAGTCAGAGGAGGAGCCTATTCCCGCTGCCGAGTCCGACGAGGAGTCGTTCTCAGCCTGAGCTACCACCTGTGTCGTAGGTGTCCTCTCTGCCTTTTTGGTGTTTTGATGCCAAAGGGGGAGAGAGTGAAGGATTTGTGCGTCTTGTGTCGTGTGTTTCGCTTTGTCGCTTTGCTTTAGGTCTGTTGAACCTCGTTTGCTTTGGTTTGGTTTGTGCTCGTAAGACCAAGTTATCTATCATATGGTGTAAGACATATGCACTCTATCGTATCTTATTGTCTTTGTTACTTAGTTATATCCATCATCTTGCCTACTTGCTTAGTGTTAGTTATATTGTTGCAAGAGATGCCTTGTCTATAAAATATAGGGGGAGTGTTGATCCTAGTATGTGTGTGTCGTGCAGTCCAAAGCACATCTCTAGAGTGCACACATCTAGGGGGAGCCCGTCTATACTTTGTAAATGGTGGGTTTTGCCGTTGCTTCATTTTATATCCCTATGTGCAATTCTCGTATTATCATCAATCCACCAAAAAGGGGAAGATTATAAGGGCATATTTATCCCTTAGTAGTTTTGGTGATTGATGACAATGCTTTTGCGTACTAATCGTGTGCATTGAGCATTTCGGATATATCATGTCTAAACACAAGACGATTTGGTGCCCCTCGAAGACTATTGAAGACGGCGTTTCCCTACGTTTCTTTTCGATGGATTTGAGTCGTAGGAAAGCCATACTATTAAGAGGGCGTCCGCGTTGGAAAGGTTTGGGTGGAATATCACGTACACATGTTCCTTTTGCACCACATTTCCTTTGCCTATTTGGAGCATCCTACGTCCTTCCATGTCTAGGCAAAATGAAGGATTCCTATTGTTGCTGAACTAAGACAGGCGGTAGTACTGCTCCCCAGAGCAGTACTACCGCTGGCACTTGCGGTAGTACCAGGCTCCTGCATGGTAGTACTGTAGGTGCTCACGGTAGTACCGTAGGTGCTCACGATAGTACCGCTCCTTGGGAACGGTAGTACCGTGGCCTCAGGCCAGGTTCAGTTGCTCAAGCGGTAGTAGGGGTGGATGTAATTTCTTTACATCTGTGCCATACGTGTCACGACCGGTTTTCCAATAAAAATATTTATTGATAAACCAGTCTTTTGAGTCCAGTATGAGAGAAATCCTCCTCACTGGTAGACAATTTCTTGATACAATAAGCCAGTAGCATAAAATATATTACAGGGTTGAACTGCGGTCGCTCAACCAAATTATTACAAGCACGCCAATAATCATACATAATGGCGGACAGGACACAGTGGTGTGGAGACATACTACTGACTCATGGATAGGTTGGTGGTGGAAAAGCACAGCGGGAAGGGAAATACAAGACTCTAAGAATATCATTTCATCGAACGTCGAGGTGAGGCTCGATAAGTTTATTTGGTAGCGGAAGCGGATATAAAACAGTGACCAAATCCAGGGTCGCACGAGACTGACTGGGACTCCTCTAAGTGTCGGGCTCGCTATCGAAATCTTCATCCATGAGATCACCTTCGTCATCATCTGGCCAAATCAACAAGCCAGTGAGTACTTTGAAAGTACTCGCAAGACAGTTCAGACGTAAGATATAACAAATGCGTGCATGGATGCAACATGATTAATTCCTTAATGCGCAATAAATAAAATTGGCATAACGGGTAAGTAAAAAGGGAAACGGCGGTAGTCCGCCTGAAATTCCACAGAGCATAAATAAGGACCGATCGGGTGTCTGAAGCGACGCCTCGAAAGGTGAACAAATAAAAATAAGGAAATGATGCCACAGTCGGGCATCTTAGCGACACCACATAAAGGGCTTTAAAAGAAATGCCACGGTCGGACGTCTGAGCGACATCGCAGAAAGGGCTTTAAAAGAAATGCCACAGTCGGACGTCTGAGCGACATCGCAGAAAGGGCTTTAAAAGAAATGCCACAGTCGGACGTCTGAGCGACATCGCAGAAAGGGCTTTAAAAGAAATGCCACAGTCGGACGTCTGAGCGACATCGCATAAAGGGCTTTAAAATTCACCAGTAAATAATACTCACAATAAACATTCAATCCATGAGAATAAACGGGTTAGTCCATCCACAGGGATAATCATTCAACCGGACTTAGCACTCATGCGATTCACCGGAGTCTCTGTCATCAAAGCTGACAATCGATTAGGATAAGATGGAACGAAACTTGACATGGAATAGATGATTTGGAGGAATATATGACTCTGCAGAGTTTGTACAAAATTTTTCCCACAACCAACGGATTTCCGTAGTCACGAAGGACTAGTTCCGTTTATGGTATTTCGGAAGAGAACACAGCTAACCGGTACACACCCATCCTACCTCTCGATGCTAGGAATCACCCTAGTCATCGTCCAAGAAAAACTTTTGAGACGGGGAGATCACAATCTCGAATAGCATGGGATCAAATTTATATACGCACGCTCTAAGGGGTGCCCCCCTCTCGGTCCCAACCGGAAACACCCATGCCCCCTGACCGGATGACTGGCTTTAATCCAGGGCCATGGAACCATCATCACGGCCTCTCCTCTTTGGTGTGTACCATGAAAGCGGTTTGCAACTTACTAAACCATATTCCTTGCGGAAAACATGTGGTAGTACAAGGAAGGAAGTGATAGGTACTGGACCGATATGGTTTGACACTGAAGTCACATAGTCTGGCGTGAGACTGGCATGCTACAACACTGCCATCGTACCCTTCCTCATGCCAACACATGGCCATTCATATTCACATTCATCCACGTATGGATCATCGAACTCACTCACCTTATTATCACATAAAATAACGTTCATCGGTATGCTCACCAACATGCCATGAAACTAACTAAATGCAAAACATGCCAAGACACTCATCATATCAAAAGTTCAAACATGCTTGCCTGGTTCAGAGTAGTCGGAGCCTAGCTCGGTGAAGTTCGCGGCTCCGTCACCTCCTTCGGTATCTACGGTTTAAAGAAAATATATGCGCTAACGTAAATACCAAGGAGTGCACAGAAGGTAAACCAAATATTTTTCAAATAAATCTGATAAAAAACTAGACAAAATTTTAAAGAGAACAGAAAAAGAATCAATCAAAAATACTTTTCTGATTAAAAGTTATAAGGGTTTTTGTCCAGGGACTTATCTGTAATGAAACAGAAGATTTCCAGGGGCTAGTTTATAAAAACAGAAAACACTTCGGTAGCGACTACGCCAGCCCGAAGAGAAAACGCATTCTGCCCGAAGGCGCTTCCAGAAAACGATTCGAAAGAGAGAGCAGAGAGGCTGACGGTGGGGTCCCACCCGTCAGGTTCAAATGTTCAAACGGGGCGGCAGAGTTCGCCGGCGCCCGAGAGCCGCGGTGGTCGCCAGCGGCGATCCACGGCGAGGCAGAGAGATCGGAGAGTACCCCCGTGCTCAGGGCACCCTTCCGCGTCAGTTGATGGTGGTAGAGTCGGTCGGCGAGCACCACGTCGACGGCGAGCTTTGCTCCGGCGGACAGCGGCTCGGGTGGTCGAGGGGCTCGTCGGAGAGGGCTGCAAAGGTTAAATTGAAGAGGGGGTCATGCTCCTGGCAGCTAGATGTTGGGGAACGTTGCAGAAAACAAAAAATTTCCTACTCGTTTCACCAAGATCATCTAGGAGTTCATCTAGCAACGAGTGATTAGATGCATCTACATACCTTTGTAGATCGCGAGCGGAAGCGTTCAAAAGAACGGTGATGATGTAGTCGTACTCGACGTGATCCAAATCACCGATGACCAGCGCCGAACGGACGGCACCTCCGCGTTCAACACACGTACGGAACAGCCACGTCTCCTCCTTCTTGATCCAGCAAGGGAGGGAGGAGAGGTTGAGGGAGATGGCACCAGCAGCAGCACGACGGCGTGGTGTTGATGGAGCTGCAGTACTCCGGCAGAGCTTCGCTAAGCACTATGGAGGTTGAGGAGGTGTT
This sequence comes from Triticum aestivum, assembly GCF_018294505.1. NCBI lineage: Eukaryota > Viridiplantae > Streptophyta > Magnoliopsida > Poales > Poaceae > Triticum > Triticum aestivum. Next base: position 660,238,014 of record NC_057795.1, read on the forward strand.
GGGGAGGGAGAAGGAGGCAACCAAAGGCCGAGGCATTCAGGTATGAAGTCCCTCCTCTCCCCCACTATATATAGGGGTGCCAAGGGGGGGTGGCCGGCCCTAGGAGATCCAATCTCCTAGGGGGTGCGGCGGCCAAGGGGGGTTTCCCTCCCCCCCAAGGCACCTAGGAGGTGCCTTACACTCCTAGGACTCTTTCCCCCTTAAACCCTAGGCGCATGGGCCTATGTGGGGCTGGTGCCCTTGGCCCATTAGGCCAAGGCGCACCCCCTACAGCCCATGTGGCCCCCCCGGGACAGGTGGACCCACCCGGTGGACCCCCGGGACCCTTCCGGTGGTCCTGGTACAATACCGATAACCCCGAAACTAGTCCCGATGCCCGAAACAGGACTTCCCATATATAAATCTTTACCTCCGGACCATTCCGGAACTCCTCGTGATGTCCGGGATCTCATCCGGGACTCCGAACAACATTCGGGTTACTGCATATACATATCCCTACAACCCTAGCGTAACTGAACCTTAAGTGTGTAGACCCTACGGGTTCGAGAGACAAGCAGACATGACCGAGACGACTCTCCGGTCAATAACCAACAGCGGGATCTGGATACCCATGTTGGCTCCCACATGCTCCATGAAGATCTCATCGGATGAACCACGATGTCGAGGATTCTATCAACCCCGTACGCTATTCCCTTTGTCTATCGATATGTTACTTGCCCGAGATTCGATCGTCGGTATCCCAATACCTCGTTCAATCTCGTTACCGGCAAGTCACTTTACTCGTACCGTAATGCATGATCCCATGACCAGACACTTGGTCACTCTGAGCTCATTATGATGATGCATTACCGAGTGGGCCCAGTGATACCTCTCCGTCATACGGAGTGACAAATCCCAGTCTTGATCCATGTCACCCAACAGACACTTTCGGAGATACCCGTAGTCTACCTTTATAGTCACCCAGTTACGTTGTGACGTTTGGCATACCCAAAGCACTCCTACGGTATCCGAGAGTTACACGATCTCATGGTCTAAGGAAAAGATACTTTGACATTGCAAAACTCTAGCAAACGAACTATACGATCTTGTGCTATGTTTAGGATTGGGTCTTGTCCATCATATCATTCTCCCAATGATGTGATCTCGTTATCAATGACATCCAGTGTCCATAGTCAGGAAACCATGACTATCTGTTGATCAACGAGCTAGTCAACTAGAGGCTCACTAGGGACATGTTGGTGTCAGTTATTCACACATGTATTACGATTTCCGGATAACACAATTATAGCATGAATAAAGACAATTATCATGAACAAGGAAATATAATAATAATGCTTTTATTATTGCCTCTAGGGCATATTTCCAACACTAGAGAGGGTAACGAACGGGGTTTGAGCGCCGGAGATGGCCTCACCAGAACGAATCGGGCTGGAGGCCGAGGCGGGGCGAGGCGGCCGGAGCTGGGGGAGGAGACCTCCTCGAGGTCCCCCTAGTGGCCTGGCGGGGTGTTGGTGAGTAGTGGGGGTGCTGCGTGCACGAGAGTGAGCTCGGGACCCCTTTATATAGGCGGTCCGAGGCGGTTGCCGTGAACGAGGATCACCGGCGAGCGATTACGGTGGCGCAGTGCTCGGTCGGGGTGGTTAGGGGGTCGAGCGTCAACACGGAGGTTCAATGGGTCCGTTTTGGTGTTAAACTGGCCGTGGTTTGGGTGTTAAGGGCGAGCTCGACGGAACGGTGATGGCGCGGGCCCGTCGGCGGCGGAGAGCGCGTTCCGTGCTTGCCGGCCACGGTGGCTGTGCTACGGTCGTGCGCTGGCGTGCATGAGGCCACGCGGAGAGCCAGGGTGCGATGGGCGGCGCGGAACGGCGTTCTGCCGTGGTGTGCCTCCTGTCGGCCGCCACGGGAGGTCCCGACGCCGCAGAAGACGCCGGCGAGGGCGAGCCAGCGCGCTACCGACGCCAGGAAGGCTCCACGCACGCGTGTGCAGCTTCGGACAAGAGGAAGAGGCGGCGAGGAACGTGCCAAGGGCACTGTGGCCGCGTGACTGAAACTGACGGACTGAAGATGACACTGAAACTGAATTTTCTGAACTTTGAACAGTAACAGTGCCCACAAGGTGTTCGACCGAATGAAAATGGCCTCTGGTGATTTTCCCTTGAGCTGATTTTTGGTGGAGTGGCTTCTCCTTGCTCAAGTAGGCTGCATGATTTTGGTGGAATTTTTGGAGCAGTGTGGATATGAATTTCACCAAATTTGGCAAATCTGGTCCAAACTTGCAGAGACTGTATTTTGAAAAATTTGAAAAGAGGAGGAGTGGATCAAGATGGTTCTGGGTTGTGGGTTCAAAGGACAATCCAGGAGAATTGGTTTGAGTTCAAAACTCAAATGAAAAAGTGTACTTGCTTTGAAAATCCCTCAGGCTCCAAATAATTTTCAGAATTGAATTGAGGGGAAAAATAATTAGAATAAAAATCCAAAACCAGTTTGGATTAGTTGGGACAGAGAATTTAGATTGATCACAAGGGGGAGGGGAGGTTTTGGAGGGGTTTTATCTCATGGGCAAAAATACAAAGCCAAGGGTGGCTTCAAAGATAAGAAAAACCCAAATTTTCATAGAGCTTCACTAAAAAAAATAAAACAAATTAAAACCACAAAGTTTTTGATAAGAACCAAAAAAAATTTTTGGAGTGTCACAACACCTACCCCCTTAGGAAAAATCTCGTCCCCGAGATTTCAGCTGATCCTTAAATAAGTGTGGATGCTCTGTCCGAAGAAAATCCTCGCTTTCCCAAGTTGCTTCACTGTCGGTGTGATTGCTCCACTGGACTTTGAAAAACTTGATGGTTTTCTGTCGGGTCCTCCTTTCAGACTCCTCTAATATTCTTATGGGACGTTCTCGATAAGTGAGGTCTGGCTGTACGTCAATGTTCTCATGAGATACTTGTTTCTCTGGGTTGCTTACGCACTTCCTTAATTGAGAGACGTGGAACACGTCGTGAATGTCGGACAAGTCTTCGGGTAAGTCTAGCTGGTAGGCTACAGTGCCTCTTCGTGCCACTATGCAAAATGGTCCAATGAATCTTGGTGCTAATTTTCCTTTAATCTTAAACCGTTGCAATCCTCTCATCGGGGATACTCTCAAGTATACGAATTCACCGGGTTCGAAGCTGACCCTACGATGTTTCTGATCATAATAACTTTTCTGTCGACTTTGAGCGGTCTTAAGTCGGTCCCTGATTAGCTTGACTTTTCCTCGGCTTCTCTGAGCATATCTGGTCCGAAGATGCGGCTGTCTCCGGTCTCTGACCAATTTAACGGGGTACGACATCTCCTTCCGTATAGGGCTTCGAAAGGAGCCATTTGCAGGCTGGCCTGGTAACTGTTGTTGTATGCGAACTCGGCATATGGCAGGCTGTCCTCCCAACTGGTTCCATAGGTGAGGACACATGCTCTCAGCATGTCTTCTAAAACTTGGTTTACGCGTTCTGTTTGTCCATCAGTCTGTGGATGGTATGCGGTACTGAAGGCTAGTTGTGTTCCCAGAGCCTGTTGTAATTGCTCCCAAAATCTTGAGACGAACTGAGTGCCTCTGTCGGAAATTATAGTTTTTGGGACACCGTGTAGACAGACTATGCGGGAAAGATAAATCCTGGCAAGCCTCTGAGTGGTGTAGGTTGTCTTCACTGGAATAAAGTGTGCCACTTTGGTCAACCTGTCAGTGATGACCCATATGGCATCATTCCCGTGTCGTGACCGAGGTAATCCGACAATAAAATCCATCCCTATTTCATCCCATTTCCACTCAGGTATTTTGTTAGGTTGCAGTAGTCCGGCTGGTCTCTGATGTTCAGCTTTTATGCGTTGACATGAGTCGCAACATGCAATGAAGGCGGCTATGTCCCTCTTCATAACGTGCCACCAAAATCTTTCCTGAATATCCTTATACATTTTGGTTCCTCCAGGGTGGATCGAATATGGAGTGGTGTGTGCTTCAGTTAAAACTTGCTGTTTAAGGTCTTCTATGTTTGGCACGCATAGCCTTTCTCCGTACCATAATATTCCTTCATTGTCTATGACGAATTCCGAGGCCTTGCCCATACTCAACTTCCTTTTAATTCCTTCAATGCTGGGGTGACCAGACTGAGCCTCTTTAATTTTCTCCACAAGGTGTGGTTGTATTTCCAAGTTTGATAAGGTGCCTTCTGCTACCATTATCAAGTTGAGCTTGACAAATTCTTGATGGAATTCGGGCCTCAAGCTGTGCAGATAGTTCCCGTCGGAGCTGGGGTTCCGACTCAGGGCATCGGCCACTACATTTTCTTTCCCTGGATGGTAATGGATACCAACATCATAATCCTTTACCAATTCCAACCAGCGGCGTTGCCGTCAATTTAGTTCTGGCTGCGTAAAAATGTATTTGAGGCTTTTGTGATCCGTATATATCTCACAACGATTCCCAAGTAGGAAATGCCTCCATTCCTTGAGTGCATGAATAACTGCTGCCATTTCTAAATCATGAGTGGGATAATTTTCCTCGTGTTTGCGAAGTTGCCTTGAAGCGTAGGCGACAACCTTGCCTTCTTGCATCAACACGCATCCGAGACCCTTTCTGGATGCGTCACAAAATACTTCAAAATTCTTGTGTATATCGGGTACAATTAATACTGGTGCTGTTGTTAATTTCCGCTTTAGCTCTTGGAAACTTTTCTGGCAGGCTTCTGTCCATTCAAACTTCTTATCTTTCTTGAGTAACTGTGTCATAGGCTTGGATATGGTGGAAAATCCTTCAATAAATCTGCGGTAATATCCTGCCATTCCCAAGAAACTTCGTATGTCTGTTACGTTGGCTGGTGACTTCCAGTCAAGTACGGCCTTGACTTTCTCTGGGTCCACTGCTATACCGTCTTGAGTCAGCACGTGGCCTAGAAAACCTACTTGTCTTAGCCAAAATTCGCACTTGCTGAACTTGGCATACAATTGGTGTTTCCTTAGCTCTCCTAGTACAATCCTGAGATGTTCTGCGTGCTCTTCTGGTGTTTTGGAGTATACCAGAATATCGTCGATGAATATTACGACGAATTTGTCCATAAACTTCATAAATACTTTGTTCATGAGGTGAACAAAATATGCCGGGGCGTTAGTTAATCCAAATGGCATCACTGTGAACTCGTACAGTCCATATCTGGAGGTGAAGGCTGTTTTGGGGATATCTTCCGTTCGTACCTTCAATTGATGGTATCCTGACCTTAAGTCAATTTTTGAGAATACCTTGGCCTGAGCAAGTTGATCAAACAAATCGTTTATCCTTGGCATCGGGTATTTGTTTTTGACTGTGACCATGTTAAGTGCTCGATAGTCGATACACAATCTCAGTGTTCCATCCTTCTTCTTGGCAAATAAAATTGGTGATCCCCAAGGTGAGGAGCTGGCCCGAATGTATCCTTTATCCAGTAATTCCTTTATTTGCTTCTTCAATTCGATCAACTCGGATGGTGCCATTCTGTATGGTTTCTTGTATATGGGGGTGGTTCCTGGTGCTAGCTCAATGCGGAATTCTATTTCTCGGTCTGGTGGCATGCCTGGCAGCTCTTCAGGGAATACATCTGGAAATTCACACACTACTGGAACCTTGTTTAGCTCAGAAACGTCCACCTTATTTAATCTCGGTTGCCGGGGTCTTTTTCCTTCCTTGGCTGATACTCTTATTGTCTTCCCTTGGTGGTGTGTGAGAATCACGGTCCTGTTGAAACAGTCGATAAAACCTTTATTGGTGGTTAGCCAATCCATCCCTAGGATGACATCCAGTCCTTTATTTTCCAATACAATAAGATTTGCGTAAAACTCCAATCCTTCAAACTCAATGACCACATTCTGACAGTAATTCTGAGAAACTTGCTGAATCCCGGGGGACTTGATTATTATGGATTTCTCCAAAGGAAGCATCGAAAAATTATTTTGCAAAGCAAAACTTTTCGAGATGAAAGAGTGAGAAGCTCCAGAATCAAACAAAACCATTGCAGGTATTGTGTTGACAGGAAACGTACCGAGTACGATATCCGGAGCATTTTGTGCCTCCTCTTTGGTTACGTGGTTCAGATGACCCTTCCTGTGGTTATTGTTGGGATTGAAATTGTTTCGTTGGGCGCTGAATTATTGCCGCCGTTGTTCGGCTTTGGGGTTGAGTTCCTTGGCTTGGGGCACTGTTTGGCATAATGCCCTTCTTCTCCACAAGCGTAACAAGTAACGCCGGGGCGATAGGTGAATTCCTTGTCCCTTGCATGAAAATTCTTGATTGGGCGTGAGACATTGGATGAGAATTTGGGTGTCCCACCCTTTTTAAAATCTATCTTGCTTCGGTGATTGCGAGTGTGATTAGTCTGGTCCCTTTTTCGCTTGCGGATATCTTCCAGACTGCGTCTCTCATTTTCCAGAGTAATGGCCTTGTCCACCAGCGTTTTAAAATCAGGAAAAGTGTGCACGACCAGTTGGCATTTAAGCGCGGGCGCCAGACCGTCAAGGAATTTCTCCATCTTCTTGATTTCAGTCATACGCTCCTCATTGGCGTAGCGGGATAATAGGGTAAATTGACTGTTGTAATCTGACACTGTCATGTTCCTTTGTTTGAGGTCATCAAATTCTCTCTTCTTGATTTTCATAATACTCTTAGGAATATGTGCACCACGGAAACCTTCCTTGAAATCATCCCAGGTTATGTCATTTTCGTTGGGATGCATGTGCAGAAAATTCTCCCACCACGATGCGGCTGCTCCTGTGAGATAGTGTGGAGCATATAGTACTTTCTCGAGATCTGAACACTTTGCAATAATTAATTTCCTCTCCATATCTCGAAGCCAGTCCTCGGCTTCAAGAGGCTTGTCAGTGTGAGAAAATGTTTGAGGACGTGTCTTCTGTAGCTCAGATAACTTGGAATGTTGCTGATACTGTCCATGATGATTCCCCATGTTGATGACTTGGTTCATCATCTCGCGATGTTGTTGCTGACTCTGTTCATAAAGGCGGCACATTTGTGAAAGTGCCGATTCACTGCCTTGTTGGCTTGACTGTCCCTGAGTGAACTCATTGTTGGGTTGAGTATCAAAAATTTCCTCCGGTGGAGTTGGCATGGAACGTGTCCAAGGACGAGACATTTTTCACTCTGGGAAATTTTTTTGTAAAACTCTTAAGAAAAGCGGAAAGAGTCGCAAAAATAAAACCATAAATGCATAAAGCTGGCAGATATTATTAAATACCCAAGCTTACTTAAGAAAAACAAATCGACTTGCGCACGGAGAAGGACTGCTCATTACATATCTTACACGCGGGCGGTAATTATACAGTACATCACTCAGGATATGCGTACATAATCCTGACATGTTATTAAGGCTAGTGCACTTCTCCAGATCCTACATGATGCGCAAACAGGCTACTTCTCACAACCTATGCACATATCTTACAAAGTGGTACAATACATGGCAGCTAAGCGTACCCAGGCAGAGATGTTGACGATCTCCCTTGCCCTGCCGAGGGCGAGGCGTAGCGAGGTTGGGGACTCGACTTCCTCCTCGCTAATGGGCTCCATACGTGTAGTGTTGCGCAGAGCGGACGGAGCGGTTGCCAGGGGCGGAGCAACACGTACAGGAGTGGGCGCGAAGGTTGGTGTAGTGCGCGCTGGAGTGGGTGCAATGACTTGGTTAAATTCTTCGGTAGAAGGCAGGCGACGAGTAGGCGTAAAAGATGCTGATGACGAGACAAAAGTCGGTGGCGGAGCGATGGGTAGGAGCTCCCTCCTGTTGGCAGCACAGCCATGGACTGAGTCCATGCGGGTAGCTACGAAGTCGTCCACCAGGTTGTCGAAGGCTGCCTCCAGGGCCCGGAGATACTCAATGAGCATCTCAAAAGCCTCGTCTCGTTCTCCTCTGGGGCAGGAGTATGCGTAGTGACAGGTGTAAGGCACATGGCACGGAAGATAACGGTAACGACGAGTCTTCATCACGGGAAGGACATCCCTGAGACGAGCTATCGCCTCGCGGGCTGCCATCTGCATAGCATGCCTCTCCGTAGGCATGGCTCTTCCCACGAACCGGAAGCGGCGTAACTCACCACGCCCTCCCCTGAACTGCACCGCGGCCTGGTGCATGGTCAGACTGTCGTTGACTCGGTGCTGGTAGAGTGTGAAGACTGGGCGCACGGATGGCCCCATCGCGACCTGAACGATGGAAGAAAGAAGCTTGACGAACCCATCGGGCACGTTGGCGAAGGTCTGAGACTCGCAGCTGACGTCGGCCATCTACAAAAGTAGGCAAAATTCTGCAGGGTCAGATCATAAATTTATGCTGACTGACAGAAAATGACTACAATTGCAAAAGCATAAAATAGCCCTGTCATGCTAATAACTAATTAGCGATCGCACCTAGTGGCTTCCTACAGTCAGCCTGGCTCTGGTACCAAGCTTGTCACGACCGGTTTTCCAATAAAAATATTTATTGATAAACCAGTCTTTTGAGTCCAGTATGAGAGAAATCCTCCTCACTGGTAGACAATTTCTTGATACAATAAGCCAGTAGCATAAAATATATTACAGGGTTGAACTGCGGTCGCTCAACCAAATTATTACAAGCACGCCAATAATCATACATAATGGCGGACAGGACACAGTGGTGTGGAGACATACTACTGACTCATGGATAGGTTGGTGGTGGAAAAGCACAGCGGGAAGGGAAATACAAGACTCTAAGAATATCATTTCATCGAACGTCGAGGTGAGGCTCGATAAATTTATTTGGTAGCGGAAGCGGATATAAAACAGTGACCAAATCCAGGGTCGCACGAGACTGACTGGGACTCCTCTAAGTGTCGGACTCGCTATCGAACTCTTCATCCATGAGATCGCCTTCGTCAGCATCTGGCCAAATCAACAAGCCAGTGAGTACTTTGAAAGTACTCGCAAGACAGTTCAGACGTAAGATATAACAAATGCGTGCATGGATGCAACATGATTAATTCCTTAATGCACAATAAATAAAATTGGCATAACGGGTAAGTAAAAAGGGAAACGGCGGTAGTCCGCCTGAAATTCCACAGAGCATAAATAAGGACCGATCGGGTGTCTGAAGCGACGCCTCGAAAGGTGAACAAATAAAAATAAGGAAATGATGCCACAGTCGGGCATCTTAGCGACACCACATAAAGGGCTTTAAAAGAAATGCCACGGTCGGACGTCTGAGCGACATCGCAGAAAGGGCTTTAAAAGAAATGCCACAGTCGGACGTCTGAGCGACATCGCAGAAAGGGCTTTAAAAGAAATGCCACAGTCGGACGTCTGAGCGACATCGCAGAAAGGGCTTTAAAAGAAATGCCACAGTCGGACGTCTGAGCGACATCGCAGAAAGGGCTTTAAATTCACCAGTAAATAATACTCATAATAAACATTCAATCCATGAGAATAAACGGGTTAGTCCATCCACAGGGATAATCATTCAACCGGACTTAGCACTCATGCGATTCACCGGAGTCTCTGTCATCAAAGCTGACAATTGATTAGGATAAGATGGAACGAAACTTGACATGGAATAGATGATTTGGAGGAATATATGACTCTGCAGAGTTTGTACAAAATTTTTCCCACAGCCAACGGATTTCCGTAGTCACGAAGGACTAGTTCCGTTTATGGTATTTCGGAAGAGAACACAGCTAACCGGTACACACCCATCCTACCTCTCGATGCTAGGAATCACCCTAGTCATCGTCCAAGAAAAACTTTTGAGACGGGGAGATCACAATCTCGAATAGCATGGGATCAAATTTATATACGCGCGCTCTAAGGGGTGCCCCCCTCTCGGTCCCAACCGGAAACACCCATGCCCACTGACCGGATGACTGGCTTTAATCCAGGGCCATGGAACCATCATCACGGCCTCTCCTCTTTGGTGTGTACCATGAAAGCGGTTTGCAACTTACTAAACCATATTCCTTGTGGAAAACATGTGGTAGTACAAGGAAGGAAATGATAGGTACTGGACCGATATGGTTTGACACTGAAGTCACATAGTCTGGCGTAAGACTGGCATGCTACAACACTGCCATCGTACCCTTCCTCATGCCAACACATGGCCATTCATATTCACATTCATCCACGTATGGATCATCGAACTCACTCACCTTATTATCACATAAAATAACATTCATCGGTATGCTCACCAACATGCCATGAAACTAACTAAATGCAAAACATGCCAAGACACTCATCATATCAAAAGTTCAAACATGCTTGCCTGGTTCAGAGTAGTCGGAGCCTAGCTCGGTGAAGTTCGCGGCTCCGTCACCTCCTTCGGTATCTACGGTTTAAAGAAAATATATGCGCTAACATAAATACCAAGGAGTGCACAGAAGGTAAACCAAATATTTTCCAAATAAATCTGATAAAAAACTAGACAAAATTTTAAAGAGAACAGAAAAAGAATCAATCAAAAATACTTTTCTAATTAAAAGTTATAAGGGTTTTTGTCCAGGGACTTATCTGTAATGAAACAGAAGATTTCCAGGGGCTAGTTTATAAAAACAGAAAACGCTTCGGTAGCGACTACGCCAGCCCGAAGAGAAAACGCATTCTGCCCGAAGGCGCTTCCAGAAAACGATTCGAAAGAGAGAGCAGAGAGGCTGACGGTGGGGTCCCACCCGTCAGGTTCAAATGTTCAAACGGGGCGGCAGAGTTCGCTGGCGCCCGAGAGCCGCGGTGGTCGCCGGCGGCGATCCACGGCGAGGCAGAGAGATCGGAGAGTACCTCCGTGCTCAGGGCACCCTTCCGCGTCAGTTGATGGTGGTAGAGTCGGTCGGCGAGCACCACGTCGACGGCGAGCTTTGCTCCGGCGGACGACGGCTCGGGTGGTCGAGGGGCTCGTCGGAGAGGGCTGCAAAGGTTAAATTGAAGAGGGGGTCATGCTCCTGGCAGCTAGAGAGGGTAACGAACGGGGTTTGAGCGCCGGAGATGGCCTCACCAGAACGAATCGGGCTGGAGGCCGAGGCGGGGCGAGGCGGCCGGAGCTGGGGGAGGAGACCTCCTCGAGGTCCCCCTAGTGGCCTGGCGGGGTGTTGGTGAGTAGTGGGGGTGCTGCGTGCACGAGAGTGAGCTCGGGACCCCTTTATATAGGCGGTCCGAGGCGGTTGCCGTGAACGAGGATCACCGGCGAGCGATTACGGTGGCGCAGTGCTCGGTCGGGGTGGTTAGGGGGTCGAGCGTCAACACGGAGGTTCAATGGGTCCGTTTTGGTGTTAAACTGGCCGTGGTTTGGGTGTTAAGGGCGAGCTCGACGGAACGGTGATGGCGCGGGCCCGTCGGCGGCGGAGAGCGCGTTCCGTGCTTGCCGGCCATGGTGGCTGTGCTACGGTCGTGCGCTGGCGTGCATGAGGCCACGCGGAGAGCCAGGGTGCGATGGGCGGCGCGGAACGGTGTTCTGCCGTGGTGTGCCTCCTGTCGGCCGCCACGGGAGGTCCCGACGCTGCAAAAGACGCCGGCGAGGGCGAGCCAGCGCGCTACCGACGCCAGGAAGGCTCCACGCACGCGTGTGCAGCTTCGGACAAGAGGAAGAGGCGGCGAGGAACGTGCCAAGGGCACTGTGGCCGCGTGACTGAAACTGACGGACTGAAGATGACACTGAAACTGAATTTTCTGAACTTTGAACAGTAACAGTGCCCACAAGGTGTTCGACCGAATGAAAATGGCCTCTGGTGATTTTTCCTTGAGCTGATTTTTGGTGGAGTGGCTTCTCCTTGCTCAAGTAGGCTGCATGATTTTTGGTGGAATTTTTGGAGCAGTGTGGATATGAATTTCACCAAATTTGGCAAATCTGGTCCAAACTTGCAGAGACTGTATTTTGAAAAATTTGAAAAGAGGAGGAGTGGATCAAGATGGTTCTGGGTTGTGGGTTCAAAGGACAATCCAGGAGAATTGGTTTGAGTTCAAAACTCATATGAAAAAGTGTACTTGCTTTGAAAATCCCTCAGGCTCCAAATAATTTTCAGAATTGAATTGAGGGGAAAAATAATTAGAATAAAAATCCAAAACCAGTTTGGATTAGTTGGGACAGAGAATTTAGATTGATCACAAGGGGGAGGGGAGGTTTTGGAGGGGTTTTATCTCATGGGCAAAAATACAAAGCCAAGGGTGGCTTCAAAGATAAGAAAAACCCAAATTTTCATAGAGCTTCACTAAAAAAATAAAACAAATTAAAACCACAAAGTTTTTGATAAGAACCAAAAAAAAAATTTGGAGTGTCACAATACGCGGTAGTACCGCGCCCTCGGCGCGTTAGTACCGTGAGCTCTGGTCAGGCACAACAATACAAGCGGATGTAGGGGAGGATGTAATTTTTTACATCCGCTCCCTACACGGTAGTACCGCACCAAGCTTGCGGTAGTACCGTGTCGGATTTTTGTATAGACCTAAACTCAGCGGTAGTAGTCATGGATGTAATTTTTTATGTCCATGCCCGCTCTGGATTGACTATCCCTGCCTTGCGGTAGTATCGCAAGGGGAGCGGTAGTACCGCGCCAGCAGTTCTACCGCTCCTTGTCTTTACACATCAGGTCTAGTCTTGGCCCCTGTCGTGCCAGCGGTAGTACCGCGGTCCCCTGCAGTAGTACCGTAGGCCCGTGCGGTAGTACCGCTTGTATGATGCAGTAGTACCGCGCGTCGCAGGCTGAGTTGGTGGATAACGGTTGGATTTGTTCTTCCACAATAAAAAGGGGTGTCTTCTTGTCCGAGTTGACCACTCTTCCATCCCCAAGCTCCATTGATGCTCTAAGCTCCATTTTCGTCCGATCTCTCTCCCTAGCCAATCAAACTTGTTGATTCTCTAGGGATTGGTTGAGAAGGCCTCGATCTACACTTCCACCAAGAGAAATTTGATTCCCCCCCACTAATCCCTTGCAGATCTTGTTACTTTTGGGTGTTTGAGCACACTAGACGGTTGAGGTCACCGCGGAGCCATAGTCCATTGTGGTGAAGCTTCGTGGTGTCGTTGGGAGCCTCCAATTAAGTTGTGGAGCTTGTCCCAACCTTGTTTGTAAAGGTTCGGTCGCCGCCTCCAAGGGCACCAATAGTGGAATCACGGCATCTCGCATTATGTGAGGGTGTGAGGATAATATGGTGGCCCTAGTGGCTTCTTGGGGAGCATTGTGCCTCCAGACCGCTCCAACGGAGACGTACTTCCCCTCAAAGGGAAGGAACTTCGGTAAACACATCCTCGTCTCCATCGGTTCCACTCTTGGTTATTTCTTACCTTTACTTGTGCAAGCTATATTGTGTTCTATCCTTTGCTTGCTTGTGTGTTTATTGTTGTTGCATCATATAGGTTGCTCACCTAGTTGCATACATAGACAATCTACTTTGATGCAAAGTTTAATTTGGTAAAGAAAAGCTAAAAATTGTTAGTTGCCTATTCACCCCCCCCCCCTCTAGTCAACTATATCGATCCTTTGAACTGAAATACTTGCTTATACTGCTAATCCTGCTGTGCTTACTACCTACATTGAGAAACCTCCCTTCCCTGTTAGGATTAAGAAACATGCTAAGGCTACAAATGTGGTTCATAAGAGTAATATTAAGACACCTAAACCCGCTAAGAATAGTAAAGTAGAATCCTCTGTTGCAATGGTTAAAGATCGCTTGGTTGATAATATTGATGGACATGTTATTTATTTCTGTGATGAAGCTGCTAGAATTGCTAAACCTATTAGAAATAAATAGGATGAGCTAGATAAGAATAAGAAAGTTGTTGGCATGCCTGTTGTTTGTATTAAAGATTGGATATCATTGTTATGATGGTCTATGTGATATGGGTGCTAGTAGAAGTGCTATTTATTTTTGTCTCCATCAAAAAGTCATGCATGATATTTCACCTGTCGAGATAGAAAAGATTGATGTTACTATTAAGCTTGCTCACAGGGATAACATTTCACCTCTTGGGATTGTTAGAGATGTTGAAGTCTTGTGTGGTAAGATCAAATACCCTACTGATTTCTTAGATCTTGTATCACAACAATATAATTTTTGTCCCATCATATTTGGTAGACCATTCTTGAATACTGTTAATGCTGAGATTGATTGTGTTAAGGAAAAAGTTAAGGTTAATTTTGGTGATCTCATGAATTTAATATTTCTATGTTCACTAGAAAACCTCAATTAAGACGATATTATTAGTCTTGCTTCTATTGTCGTGCCTCCTACTGATATTTTAGAGCAATATTTGTGAGAACATGAAGATGATATGCATATGAATGAAAGAAATAAAATAGATGAAATATTATTTACGCATGCACCTATCCAAGCATAATTTGCTTGTTAAAATGCTGGGATATCCTCCACCACCTAAGGGTGATCCGATGTTTGAATTAAAAAAACTCCCAAATACTTCGATATATGCTTATCTAGATGAGAAGAAGATATATCCTGTTATTATCAATGCTAACCTTTCAACACATGAAGACAAAATATTATTAAAAACCTCAAGGAAACACCGCACATAACTTGGATATACTCTGGATGATCTTAAGGGCATTAGCCACACTCTGTGCCCATAGAAAATTAATATGGAACCTAATGCTAAATCCGTTGTTGATCATAAATGTTGCTTAAATCCTAACACGAAGGATGTGGTAAGAACGAAAATATTAAAGCTTCTGGAGGCAGTATAATTTATCCTATAGCTGGTAGTACATGGGTAAGTCCAGTTTATTGTGTCCCTAAGATGGGTGGCATTACTGTTGTTCCTAATGATAAAAATGAAGTTATCCCACAAAGAGTTGTCACTGGTTATAGAATGGTAATTGATTTTGGAAACTGGATAAAGCTAAGAGGAAAGATCATTATCATTTTCCTTTTGGTGATCAAATGTTAGAATGATTGTCTAAGCATACGCGTTTTTGTTTTTTGATGGATATTCTGGGTTTTTTCAAATACATGTGTCACTAGAAGATCAAGAAAAAACTACTTTTACTTTCCCCTTTGAAACTTATTCTTATAGATATATGCCTTTTAGTTTCTATAATTTACCTGATATACTTTTCAAAGATGTGTGGCTACTATATTCTTTGATTTCTGTGTAAAAAATTGTTGAGGTCATCATGGATGATTTTTCTGTATACTGTACTTCTTTTTGATGACTGTTTGAGCAATCTTGATAGAGTTTTGTAGGGATGTGAAGAGATTAATCTTGTTTTGAACCGGGAGAAGTGACATTTTATGGTGAATGAAGGTATAGTCCTCGGTCATAAAATTTATGAAAGAGGCGTTGAAGTAGACAAAGTTAAAGTTGATGCAACTGAGAAAATGTCATGTCCTAAAGATATAAGAGGTATAAGAAGCATCCTTGGTCATGCTGGTTTCTATAGAAGGTTCATTAATGACTTTTCTAAAATTTCTAGACCTCTTACTTATCTCTTACCAAAAGACATTTCATTTTTTTATGATGATTGCGTAGAAGCCTTTGAAATACTTAAGAAAGCTTTGATGTCTGCTCCTATTGTTCAACCACCTAATTGGAATTTATCCTTTCAAATTATGTGTGATGCTAGTGATTATGCTATAGGTGTTGTTCTTTGTCAAAGAGTTGATAAGAAATCAAGTGTTATCCATTATGCTAGTAAGACCTTGGACACCGCCCTGAAAAATTATGCAACTACTAAAAAAGAATTTCTAGCTGTTGTGTTTGCTTGTGATAAGTTCAGGCCCTATATTATTAATTCTAAAGTTACTATCCACATTGATCATACTGCTATTAAATATCTCATGGATAAGAAAGATGCTAAACCTGGGTTAATTAGGTGGTTTCTTTTATTACAAGAGATTGATTTGCATATTGTTGATAAAAAGGGAGCTAATAATCCTGTCCCAGATAATTTGTCTAGGATGGAAAATATTCTTAATGACCCAAGACTTGTTAATGATAATTTTTCTAATGATAAATTAGTTGTTATAAATGCTTTCTCTTCTCATGATAACCCTTGGTATGCATATTATGTTAATTTCATTGTTGTTAAATAGATATCGTCCAATTACACATACCAACAAAGAAAAAGTTCTTTGATTTAAACATTACTTTTGGGATGGACCACATTTATATAAAGGAGTAGATGGTGTTATTAGACGTTGTGTACCTGAACATGAGCAGGAACAAATCTTGAGGAAGTACCACTCTGATGCATACGGAGGGCACCATGCTGAAGGCAGAACTGCACACAAGGTATTGCAATCTGATTTTTATTGGCCTACTCTCTTCAAAGATGCACATAAGTTTGTCTTTTCTTGTAATGAATGTCAAAAAGTTGAAAATATTAGTAGACGTCGGGAGTGACTATGAATTATTCACTTGTTATTGAACCGTTTTATGTTAAAGGGGTTCTGATTATAGGGATGTCTATTTTCATGCACATCATTGCTTAGTCCTTCTCAGTTTTGCCCACGCTCATTTGCAGTCATTATTTTCCCCTCTACCGTGCGGCCCACCCTTACAAAAGCCCAAACAGGGGTTTGCCGTCAAATTCTTTGACCGTTACCTGGCGCGGTTACTGACGCATGGGATACCCCTTGTCAGTGGCAACGTGGTCGTAGGTGGGCTCAGTTACTGACGTGTGGGACACCCCTTACGGGCCCATCTGTCAGGGTGAGTGGTGCATGAACTTGGGACAACTGAAGTTTAAATTTCAAACCATTTGCTATGAATGGTCCACATTGCAAGTTTGACCATATTTAAAAAAGCAAAGAAAATAAAAAAAAGCCTCAAAATTGAAATGCCTTTGCATTGAGTCATCTTATGTACACTAGTTGGTGGAAAAAAGAATAAACTTGCAATACAACAAGTTTCAAAAAAAAATTCACAAGATGACCTATTTAGTATGAATTTGCATGGAGTTCAAGGCATATGCATATGGAAATGACCACCACAGTCCATGAGAATATATCCAAAATTGGCACAGCTATGGGCATTACCATTGTGAGCATTTTGTATAAGCAGAGATCCTTTTCTTTTCACATCCCGCGTTACGGCCATGTAAGACGAGCTAGTGTGATTTTCGTGTAGTGTGTAAATTAGGTCGTCTGTGTAAAACTGATCCCAATTGTTGGCGGTTCCCGCAATATCGTCACCAAGGGAAGGTCAAGGGCTGTCAAGCTTTCAGATCACCTTCCTCTTTGAAGGAACTATGCGTGCAAATTCGGTGTGTTGCAAATGGGTGTCAACCAAAGATGAGTACACATATATGAACACACTAGAAGTAGCACCTAATCAATTGCACATACATGTGCTTACTTTACAATCAATCATATCTTTGTGCATACAAATTACTAGAACTGAAATTAGACCAGCAGGAGATCACTGCAGCTAGCTTTGCTTTCTCCTATCATCCATACACAAATTAACATACTCCAATATAATCACACCTAATTATCTAACTACTTGATCATCACCACCATCATAGCACAGGCGGGAACAAGTAGTCCCAATACTCGCCACCAATCTCCTCCAACTCTATCACTCGATTCACAGCTCCTCCGACGTCTGCGCTCATCACACGCCGATCTTGCACCGCTGGTGTCCCGTGACCTCTCCCTGAGTTGGTGAAAGACACCATCTGATCGGAGCTTCTTCCATTTCCATACACCGCCGTGAGATCAGCGTCGACCGTTCTTGCATGGTCGGTGGCGGTACTGCTTCTCCTTCTCCTCTTTCGGCGGCCCGTGGAATGCTCGCCGGCGCCGGCGGCGTCCAGGAGCTGACCGTTGTCGTGCTCCAGGTCGAGACGGCGCTGCACCTTCTCGATCGGGAAGTTGAGGTGCGCGCGGGGCCCGTGCATGCGCAGCGCCGCCACGTCGTAGGCGAGCGCGGCCTCGTCCGCCGTGGCGAACGTGCCTAGCCACACCCGCGCGCCCCGCCGCCGCGTGTCCCTGATCTCCGCCGCGTACTTGCCCCACGGCCGCCGCCGCACGCCCCTGTAGCTCTTGGGAGACGCGGCCTTGGCCTTGCTGCCGGCAGCGCTCTGCTGGCCTACTCCTCGAGGCGAGGCCGCCGCGAGCGGCGGCTGCTCGGCGACGGGCGGTGTGGCCGCGTCCGCCACGCTGAGCAGCTCATCCCACTCCTCGGCTCCAATGGAGATCCACCTCCCCAGGCTCGGCAGCCGCTGCAGGATCTCGGCTCCGGCCTGATCCACGAAAGATGTCGACGACGCGGGCATCGGCGTGCACCCTGTCGGCGTCTCGGTCATGATGGTCGCCCACACGTCCTCCAGGATGTCGCTTGTGTCTCGCGGCGCTCCGATCGCCATGGCTAGCCGAATAACAATCTCTGTGATAACGCTGCGCGGGGTTTATAACTTTATATACGTCGAAATGATCTGCCGAGCAAGCTCGTGGTGTCACGGTTGACACGGCCTGGCAGTTGGCGATTGCCGGCGCTGCAAGTCAGAGCGTGGCCGAAGTGCGAAGGAAGCCATAGCTTAGCTGGGTTGCAATGCAGAACGTACGAGTAGTGTAAACTTAAGCCCATGCAATTCAACCGCCGCGCCGCCGCGCAAGATCTCTGCAGGAATTCAGGGATGTTCGTATTCGTACGTGCGCATGTGCATGGTGCCTTGCGACCGCCGGCTTTCTGCACGGGATATGCTTTCTTTATCCCAGTAGGGACTAGGGTTGACTAATCGCATGGCTAACCACGTAGAGTAGTAATGTGATGCATGGGTCAGCTCACTGCGGCATTTCTGCTCTGCCCACACATTTGTTCTAGTAGTAGCTTATAAAATTAGTACTTATTTTTTGTTATTTTTATTGCCAAGAAAACAAATATCCTGTACTTGTACCTGTTGGTCGTATAGAGTTGCAGACTTTCAGTTTTATGAAAATTGATGCAATTTGGTGTGGTTTAGTCACAACTGAACTATGAAGAGAATTTGACTGACTGCTGATATTTTAGTGTTCTCTGATCAGTCATGTATTGTAGTTACGACTAAACTATTAGCATTCCCATACAACATCCCCATCGATTCTCCAAAACAATAAGCTAAAACATCCTGGACCCTGGACCTTGATTAGTTAAGTACCTGATTCCCTTCATGGCCAAGGAAAGCCTGCTAATGATTGGGTCATCAAGACATCAACACCGTAGAGGTCTGATTTGAATCCAGTTGCATGACTATTCTAGAAAAATCCAGTTTCCTGGCTACTCTAGAAAAAATCCAGTTGCTTGATAGATTTACTTCACAAGCCATGCATGCAACGCAAGTCATGCATCCAACGAAGACCCACTTGCTCCCATCATTGCGTTCACATTGACATATCTCTCAACGTTGGTCCTACTCTTATCTTTGAACGCGCTCGTCGATTAGTTGCTAAAAATCTTAAAGTCAATCCTTGTTTGACAAGTTAAATACCCTTACAAGATCACTCAACCTGAACATTTATTCTTCTTCTTGCGGTTGTTCTACAGGGACACGTACGCATGCATGGATGCAAGTTGAATTGCATTGCTTGATTCTGTGTTAGCTGGATTAATCAAATACCGTCAGCTGGATTAATCTCTGCTTCAGTTGGAAGTTAGCTGGATTAATCAAATACCTTTATGCTTGACCATTTCGAGTCGGATCTACTTCACTGAAATTTGAAGCTGGAAACAGTGTACTTTCCCCGCAAGAGTTAAAGGAAAGAGAAAGAAACAGTGTACTAGAAGCTCTGGTTTCAAATGTAAATATCAATATTCCACTGGAGCTTTAATTATGCTTTTTGTGTGAAAGTGATCAAATATACTATAAAAGTTCAGTAGATATACAAAGTATCTCGAATATAATAAAAATTACATCGAGATTCCAAGACCACTGAACGGCCACACGCGTCGTTGTCGCCACTCTCCTACTAGAGCCGGCTTAAACTGACAGGAAGTCTTCATCGATGAAGAGGAGGCGAATCCATGAGCTCGTCGATGAATCCTGGAGGGGAGAGTTTTCCCTCGTCGCCAAGGATTAGCAGAGCAAACAAGAGAGAAACACTCGTCCAACACTATCTTGAATTTATGTTGTTACTACATTTCCATTTATTTGATTTTTCTTTGCATTTCTTTGAAAATATATATACAAGGTCAAAAGTCCCATTGCACCGTGGGTGTATCATCTAGTGCTTTCAAAAGAACGAGATCCAACATGGTGATAACAAAGCCTAAACAAAACTATGCAAAATCGTTGTAACATATATACCATAGTTTTAAATAGCCGGCTAGCCCCGCTATAGCCTCACTATAGCTTTTTGAACAGGGTGCCGCTAAATGGTACTCATGTACAATAGTACCCTAATAGCCCGCTATACCTCTGCTTAGCTGATCTGAAGGACCGTCACTATTTGGCATAGCCCACTATTTATATATATATATATGATTGAGAATGGGGTCAAATACCCACATAACTTTGTGTGAAAAATTAAGATGCCTCCCAGAAGTGTTACTCTGGTTGGTGCTTCGAAATACCACTGTGACTGCGTGCTTAGAAGGGGATGGGCTGGAGATAAAAACTTCCCTTTTGTGGGCGAGATGAGAGTATCGACCATTTGTCTTTTGGGTGCTCTATTGCTAAAATGCTTTGGAACATAATGAAATGTGATTTTGATTTGCATAATATACCTGAAAATGGGCATGATATGTTTAATGTGTGACTGGAGAACTTTAATAAAAAAGAAAGAAACATGGCAGTTCTATCCCTGCTAGTTTTTGGACAATTTGGAAGTTGATAAATGGTGCTATTTTTCATAACAACAACGTTGTTGGTCCTTGTGTTCCTGTTAATCTGATTGTTAAAATGCTTCACCATTCGCTTATCTTGCAAATAAATCCAGGAAGACGAGAAGTAATGAGGTGGGGCGTAAAAAGGGTGATCGCGGGTGAAGTTTTTAGGGCTACGCTTGGACGGAGGACATCACGTAGGATCACTGCAGGATGACCAACTTCCCCCACCCAGGCCGAGCTCATTTCGACTTTATTCAGTGGTTGTTTGATCTCTCTCACCCGCACCCCTGGTGGCGACTTTTGTAAAACATAGTATCATAACCTAGATATATTTGGTGATCATAACATCATCCTGGAGATCCGACATGTGGGCTTCCCAGGATGATGATGCTCTGAACCATTTTATGTTCCCTGGGTTATCGGCGTTTATGCTGATATAGCCCCCGCCCATGGTCTAGATGGTCCGTGGGGGATGGCCCAAACTGTTTCTATCCTAGCTACGCATCATCGTTCCCTTGTTAGATGTTTTATTTTGCTTAGTAGCTAGTAGTTGTAAGAAGACAAAATGTAGTTTCTTTAATGGAAATTAGAGACTGATGTATGCTAGAACTACGTCGGTATTTCCCCAAAGAGGAAGGATGATGCAGTATAGCGACGGTAGGTATTTTCCTTAGTGATGAGACCAAGGTTATCGAACCAGTAGGAGAACCTCCTCACACAACGTAAACAACACCTGCACACAAATAACAAATACTCGCAACCCGACGTGTTAAAGGGTTATCAATCCCTTTCGGGTACGACGCCTCAAGATAGGCAAATAGCGTGAGGTAAAAATGGTAGATAGGATAAATAGATCGCGAACAAATAAATTGCAGCAAGGTATTTTTGTATTTTTTGTTTAATAGATCTGAAAATAAATGCAAAGGGAAATAGATCACAAAGGCAAATATGATGAAAAAAAACCTAGGGGCTGTAGGTTTCACTAGTGGCTTCTCTCGAGAAAAAATAGCAAACGGTGAAAAAATAATTATTCTTGGGAAATTGATAGAACTTCAAATAATCACGACGATATCCAGCCAATGATCATTATATAGGCATCACGTCCAAGATTAGTAGACCGACTCATGTCTGCATCTACTACTATTACTCCACACTTCAACCGCTATCCAGCATGCATCTAGTGTATTAAGTTCATGGAAAAACGGAGTAATGCAATAAGAATGATGACATGATGTATACAAGATCTATCTATGTAGAGATAGACCCCCATCGTTTTATCCTTAGTAGCAACGATACATACGTGTCATTTCCCCTTCTGTCACTGGGATCAAGCACCGTAAGATCGACCCCCCTACAAAGCACCTCTTCCCATTGCAAGATAAATAGATCAAGTTGGCCAAACAAAACCCAAATATCGAAGAAGAAATACGAGGCTATAAGCAATCATGCATATAAGAGATCAAAGAAGACTCAAATAACTTTCATGGATAAAAACAAAGATCTGATCATAAACTCAAAGTTCATCGGATCCCAACAAACACACCGCAAAAAAGCTTACATCATATGGATCTCCAAGAGACCATTGTATTGATAATCAAGAGAGAGAGAGAGAGAGAGAGAGAGATGAAGCCATCTAGATACTAACTACGGAACCATGGGTCTACAAAGAACTACTCACCCATCATCGGAGAGGCACCAATGGAAGTGGTGAACCCCTCCATGATGGTGTCTAGATTGGATCTAGTGGTTCTGGACTCTGCGGCGGCTGGAATTGATTTTCGTCGACTCCCCTAGGGTTTCTGGAATATTTGGGTATTTATAGAGCAACGAGGCGGTTCATGGGGCACCCGAGGTGGGCACAACCCACCAGGGCGCGCCCTGGTGGGTGCTGCCCTCCTCGAGGCATCCCCCAGGTGCAGCCTTGGCCCACTCGATGTCTTCTAGCCCAAAAAAATCCTCAAAAAGTTTCGTTGCGTTTGGACTCCGTTTGATATTGATTTCATGCGATGTAAAATGCATGCAGAAATTGGCAACTGGCACTGGGTACTATGTCAATAGGTTAGTACCAAAAAATGATATAAAATGATTAAAAAATTATTATAAAACATCCAAAAATAATAATATAACGACATGGAACAATAAAAAATTATAGATACGTCGGAGACGTATCACGGAGCTCTATTTTTCAAAAAAAAGAACATATATACCCCTAACCTATTGCATGGGACTAGGTACAAGTTGATTGAAAAAACATATTGGATCAACCGATTTTTCAAGAATCAATCTGAAGCGTATGATAAAAACAAACGGGCTAAATTATGTCTTCTTCCTCTAACTGTTTTCTTCTTGAAAAACAGGTCGCGTTCTTCTTCCTCCCGCCACCTACTTATTGGAAATATGCCCTAAAGGCAATAATAAAATGGTTATTATTTTATTTCCTTGTTCATTATAATTGTCTATTATTCATGCTATAACTGTATTAACCAGAAACCGTAATACATGTGTGAATACATAGACCACAACATGTCCCTAGTGAGCCTCGAGTTGACTAGCTCGTTGATCAATAGATGGTTGTGGTTTCGTGACCATGGACATTGGATGTCGTTGATAACGGGATCACATCATTAAGAGAATGATGTGATGGACAAGACCCAATCCTAAGCATAGCACAAGATCGTGTAGTTCGTTTGTTAGAGCTTTTCTAATGTCAAGTATCATTTCCTTAGACCATGAGATTGTGCAACTCCCGGATACTGTAGGAATGCTTTGGTGTATCAAACTCACAACGTAATTGGGTGACCATAAAGGTGCACTACAGGTATCTCCGAAAGTGTTTGTTGGGTTGGCACAAATCAAGACTGGGATTTGTCACTCCGTATGACGGAGAGGTATCTTTGGGCCCACTCGGTAATGCGTCATCATAATGAGCTGAATGTGACTAAGGATTTAGCCACGGGATCATGCGTTATGGAACAAGTAAAGAGAGTTGCGGGTAATGAGATTGAACGAGGTATAGGGATACCGATGATCGAATCTCGGGCAAGTAACATACCGATGGACAAAGGGAATTGTATAAGGGATTGATTGAATCCCCGACATCGTGGTTCATTCGATGAGATCATTGTGGAACATGTGGGAGACAATATGGGTATCCAAATCCCGCTATTGGTTATTGGCCAGAGAGATATCTCGATCATGTCTGCATGATTCCCGAACCCGTAGGTTCTACACACTTAAGGTTCGGTGACGGTAAAGTTGTAATGGGAATTGTATGTGGTTACCGAAGGTTGTTCAGAGTCTCGGATGAGATCAGACGTGATGAGGAACTCCGGAATGGTCCGGAGGTGAAGATAGATATATTGTACGGAGGGTATTGGAGTCCGCAACTGTTCTGGGGGTACCGGGCTATGGCCAGCATGACCAAAAGGTGTTTCGGGGGCCTCGGCAAGTGTTGCAGGGCCTCATGGGACAAGGGGAGGGGGCAAACTTGCCCACTTAGGGGTTGTGCACCCCACACCCTTTCCCGTGCTGCTTGGGGAGGTGGGGCGCCTCCACGTGGCTTGGGAGGCAAGCCTCCACCTGCTTGGCTTGGGGGGGCAAGTCTCCCTAGGGTTTCCCTAGGGAGATCCAATCTGCCTTAGCCGCCGCCCCCCTAGGGGAAACCCTAGGGCGCCTCCTCCTCCCCCTTCCCCCAATATATAGTGAGGGGGAGATAGGGCAGCCGCACCCTGACATGCCATGGCACTGCCCTTCCTCCCTCTCCCACACCTCTTCCTCCTCCGTAGTGCTTGGCGAAGCCCTGCAGGAGAACCACGAGCTCCATGGCCACCATGCCATTGTGCTGCCGGAGTTCTCCCTCAACTTCTCATCTCCCCTTGCTGAAGGAAATATGCCCTAGAGGCAATAATAAATTTGTTATTTATATTTCCTTATATCATGATAAATGTTTATTATTCATGCTAGAATTATATTAACCGGAAACTTAGTACATGTGTGAATACATAGACAAAACATAGTGTCCCTAGTATGCTCTACTTGACTAGCTAATTAATCAAAGATGGTTATGTTTCCTGACCATAGACATGTGTTGTCATTTTTTGAACGGGATCACATCATTAGGAGAATGATGTGATGGACAAGACCCATCCGTTATCTTAGCATTATGATTGTTACAGTTTCATTGCTACTGCTTTCTTCATGACTTATACATGTTCCTCAGACTAAGAGATTACGCAACTCCCAAATATCGGAGCAACAACTTGTGCGCTATCAAACATCACAACATAAATGGGTGATTATAAAGATGCTCTACAGGTGTCTCTGAAGGTGTTTGTTGGGTTGGCATAGATCGAGATTTGGATTTGTCACTCCGTGTTTCGGAGAGGTATATCTGGGCCCTCTCAGTAATGCTCATGACTATAAGCCTTGCAAGCAATGTGAATAATGAATTAGTTGCGGGATGAAGCATTACGGAACGAGTAAAGAGACGTGCCAGTAACAAGATTCAACTAGGTATGATGATACCGACGATCGAATCTCGGGCAAGTAACATACCAATGACAAAGGGAAAAACGTATGTTGTTATGCGGTTTGACCAATAAAGATCTTTGTAGAATATGTAGGAGCCAATATGAGAATCCGGGTTCCGCTATTGGTTATTGATCGGAGATGTGTCTTGATCCGGAACCCCCCTGGGGATTAATGGGCCTTCATGGGCCTTAGTGGAAGAGAGGAGGCAGCGGCCAGGTGGAGGCGCGCGCCCCCCCTAGCCCAAACCGAATTGGACTAGGGGAGGGGGAACCCCCCCCCCTTTCCTCTTTCTCCTCCACTTCTTTCCATCCCCCGCCCCCTCTTGGAAAAGGAAGGGGACTCCAACTAGGATTGGGAATCCTAATCGGACTCCCCCTATAGGCGCGCCCCTCCTTGGCCGGCCTCCTCCTCCTCCCTCCTTTATATACGGGGCCAGGGGGCACCCCAAAGCACAACAATTATTCTCTTAGCCGTGTGCGGCGCCCCCTCCATAGTTTAACACCTCAGTCATATATCGTCGTAGTGCTTACGCGAAGCCCTGCGCTGGTAACATCATCAACACCGTCACCTCGCCGCGTGCTGACGGAACTCTCCCTCGTCCTCAACTGGATCAAGAGCTCGAGGGGATGTCATCGTGTTGAACGTGTTGATGTCTACTACACAACCTTCTTCTTGTAGATGTTGTTGGGCCTGCAAGTGCACAGGTTTGTAGGACAGTAGCCAATTTCCCTCAAGTGGATGACCTAAGGTTTATCAATCCGTAGGAGGCGTAGGATTAAGATGGTCTCTCTCAAGCAACCCTGCAACCAAATAACAAAGAGTCTCTTGTGTCCCCAACACACCCAATACAATGGTAAATTGTATAGGTGCACTAGTTCGGCGAAGAGATGAAGATACAAGTGCAAGATAGATGGTAGATAAAGGTATTTGTAATCTGAAATAATAAAAACAGCAAGGTAACTAATGATAAAAGTGAGCGTAAACGGTATTGCAATGATAGGAAACAAGGCCTAGGGTTCATACTTTCACTGGTGCAAGTTCTCTCAACAATAATAACATAGATAGATCATATAACAAGCCCTCAACATGCAACAAAGAGTCACTCCAAAGCCACTAATAGCGGAGAACAAACGTAGAGATTATGGTAGGGTACGAAACCACCTCAAAGTTATCCTTTCTGTTCTATCTATTCAAGAGTTCGTAGTAAAATAACATAAAGCTATTCTTTCCACTCAATCCATCATAGAGTTCATACTAGAATAACACCTTAAGACACAAATCAACCAAAACCCTAATGTCACCTAGATACTCCATTGTCACCTCAAGTATCCGTGGGCATGATTATACGATATGCATCACACAATCTCAGATTCATCTATTCAACCAACACAAAGTACTTCAAAGAGTGCCCCAAAGTTACTACCGGAGAGTCAAGAACGTGTGCCAACCCCTATGCATAGGTTCCCAATGTCACGAAACCCGCAAGTTGATCACCAAAACATACATCAAGTGGCACATGATATCCCATTGTAACCACAGATAATCACGGCAAGACATACATCAAGTGTTCTCATAAAAGACTCAATCCGATAAGATAACTTCAAAGGGGAAACTCAATTCATCACAAGAGAGTAGGGGGGGAGAAACATCATAATATCCAACTACAATAGCAAAGCTCGGGATACATCAAGATCGTGCCATAGAGGGAACACACGAGAGAGAGAGATAAAACACATAGCTACTGGTACATACCCTCAGCCTCGAGGGTGAACTACTCCCTCCTCGTCATGGATAGCGCCGGGATGATGAAGATGGCCTCCGGTGATGGGTTCCCCCCTCCGGCAGGGTGCCGGAACAGGGTCCCGATTGGTTTTTGGTGGCTACAGAGGCTTGCGGCGGCAGAACTCCCGATCTATCTTCTGTTCTGGAAGTTTTAGGGTACAAGAGTATATATGGGTGCAGGGGGTACGTCGGAGGAGTTACGAGGGGGGGGGCACGAAGCAGGGGGCGCGCCCAGGGGGGCGCCCCCCACCCTTGTGGGCAGCCCGTATCTGCCCTGACGTGCACTCCAAGTTCCCTAGGTTGCTTTCCTTCCAAAAATAACTTCTCCAGTTGATTTCGTTCCGTTTTGACTCCGTCTGATATTCCTTTTCCTTGAAACACTGAAATAGGCATAAAACAGCAAATCTGGGCTGGGCCTCCGGTTAATAGGTTAGTCCCAAAAATAATATAAAAAGTGGATAATAAATCCCAATATTGCCTAAAACAGTAGATAAAGTAGCATGGAGCAATAAAAAATTATAGATATGTTGGAGACGTATCAAGCATCCCCAAGCTTAATTCCTGCTCGTCCTCGAGTAGGTAAATGATAAAAAAGAATTTTTGATGCGGAGTGATACTTTGGCATAATTTCAATGTAAATCTTCTTAATTGTGGCATGAATATTCAGATCCGCAAGGTTCAAGACAAAAGTCCATATTGACATAAAAGTAATAATACTTCAAGCGTACTAATCAAAGCAATCATGTCTTCTCAAAATAGCATGGTTAAAGAAAGTTATCCCTACAAAATCATATAGTCTGGCTATGCTCTATCTTGATCACACAAAGTATTTAATCATGGACAACCCCGATGACGAGCCAAGCAATTGTTTCATACTTTAATAATCTCAAACTTTTTCAACTTTCACGCAATACATGAGCGTGAGCCATAGACATAGCACTATAGGTGGAATAGAATGGTGGTTGTGGAGAATACAAAAAAGGAGAAGATAGTCCCACATCAACTAGGCGTATCAACGGGCTATGGAGATGCCCATGAATAGATATCAATGTGAGTGAGTAGGGATTGCCATGCAATGGATGCACTAGAGCTATAAGTATATGAAAGCTCAATAAAAGAAACTAAGTGGATGTGCATCCAACTTGCTTGCTCACGAAGACCTAGGGCACTTTTGAGGAAGCCCATCATTGGAATATACAAGCCAAGTTCTATAATGAAAAATTCCCACTAGTATATGAAAGTGACAACATATGAGACTCTCTATCATGAAGATCATGGTGCTACTTTGAAGCACAAGTGTGGTAAAAGGATAGTAGCATTGTCCCTTCTCTCCTTTTCTCTCATTTTTTTTATTTTGTATTTTTTTTTATTTGGGCCTTTTCTCTCTTTTTTTGGCCTGTTTTTTTATTTGGGCTTCTTTGACCTCTTTTATTTTTTTCGTCCGGAGTCTCATCCCGACTTATGGGGGAATCATAGTATCCATCATACTTTCCTCATCGGGACAATGCTCTAATAATGATGATCATCACACTTTTATTTTTCTTACAACTCAACAATTACAACTCGATACTTAGAACAAAATATGACTCTATATGAATGCCTCGGCGGTGTACCGGGATATGCAATGAATCAAGAGTGACATGTATGAAAGAATTATGAACGGTGGCTTTTCCCCAAATAGAATGTCAACTACATGTTCATGCAAAAAGCAATATGACAAAAAGTAATGTGTGTCATATGAACGGAACGGTGGAAAGTTGCATGGCAATATATCTCGGAATGGCTATGGAAATGCCATGATAGGTAGGTATGGTGGCTGTTTTGAGGAAGGTATATGGTGGGTGTATGATACCGGTGAAAAGTGCGCGGTATTAGAGAGGCTAGCAATGGTGGAAGGGTGAGAGTGCGTATAATCCATGGACTCAACATTAATCAAAAGAACTCATGCACTTGTTGCAAAAATTTAGAAGTCATCAAAAACCAAAGCACTAAACGCATACTGCTAGGGGGATAGATTGGTAGGAAAAGACCATCGCTCGTCCCCGACTGCCACTCATAAGGAAGACAATCAATAAATAAAATTGTGCTCCGACTTCATCACAAAGCGGTTCACCATACGTGCATGCTATGGGAATCACAAACTTCAACACAAGCATTCTTTAAATTCATAATCACCCCAACTAGCATTGCTTTGATATTATCACCTCCATATATCAAAACAATTATCTAGCATCAAACTTATCTTAGTATTCAACACACTCATAAGAAAGTTTCACATATCTTGAATACCAAGTATATTAATATTAAGAAAATTACCATGCTATTAACGACTCTCAAAATAATCTAAGTGAAGCATGAGAGTTCAATAGTTTCTTTAAAACAAATCCACCACCGTGCTCTAAAAGATATAAGTGAAGCACTAGAGCAAAAATTATCAAGCTCAAAAGATATAAGTGAAGCACATAGAGTATTCTAGCAAATTCCAATTTGTGTATGGCTCTCTCTCATTAAAGAATTTCAGATCTTGATACTTATTCAAACAGCAAGCAAAGCTAAAG
The DNA here is from genome assembly GCF_018294505.1 of Triticum aestivum. Lineage (NCBI taxonomy): Eukaryota > Viridiplantae > Streptophyta > Magnoliopsida > Poales > Poaceae > Triticum > Triticum aestivum. The sequence continues at coordinate 660,267,637 of NC_057795.1, forward strand.
AAAACTACAATGCAAGGATAGCACAACTCATGTGAAGAAGCAAAAACTTAGGGTCAACCGATACTAACCGATAGTTGTTGAAGAAGAAAGGTGGGATGCCTACCGGGGAATCTCCAAGCTTAGATGCTTGAGACTTCTTGAAATATTATCTTGGGGTGCCTTGGGCATCCCCAAGCTTGAACTTTTGTGTCTCCTTAATTCCTCTCTTGCCATGGTTTCTCTTTTTATCAAAAGCTTCATTCACAACAAACTCAACAAGAACTTGTGAGATAGGTTAGTATAAACCGATGCAAAACCTTATCATTTTCTACTTTAACAAATAACTAAAATTATTATTAAACATTGAATACTAAATGCGTCTGCATATTTAATACTCCTATCCTCAAATAGAATCATTAAACAAGCAAACATATGCAAACAATGCAACCATAACAGCAATCTGCCAAAACAGTACAGTCTGTAAAGAATGCAAGAGTAACAATACTTCCCTGACTCCAACAATTATGAACTAAAATTCCCACTGTAATAAATTTATCAGATCGTAATATGCAAAAAAATTCAACATTATACCATTCTCTGACTTTTCTAGGGAATTTTTGCAACAGCGGTAAACTTTCTGTTTTCAAACAGCAACATGTATACTAGCAAAATAAGCATGGCAAAGGCTATCCTTGATTTTTTTTATTGAAACTAAAGATGCAAAACATTATTCTAAATAACATAAAGCAAAAACTAACAAAATAAAATGACGCTCCAAGCAAAACACATATCATGTGGTGAATAAAAATATAGCTCCAAGTAAAGTTACCAATGAACAAAGACGAAAGAGGGGATGCCCTCCGGGACATCCCCAAGCTTGGGCTCTTGGTTGTCCTTGGATATTACCTTGGGGTGCCTTGGGCATCCCCAAGCTTAGGCTCTTTCCACTCCTTATTCCATAGTCCATCGAATCTTTACCCAAAACTTGAAAACTTCAACCACACAAAACTCAAAACAAAACTCGTAAGCTCCGTTAGTATAAGAAAATAAAACCACCACTTAGGTACTGTAATGAACTCATTCTAAATTCATATTGGTGTAAAACCTACTGTATTCTAACTTCTCTATGGTTCATACCCTCCGATACTACTCATAGATGCATCAAAATAAGCAAACAACACAATGAAAACAGAATCTGTCAAAAACAGAACAGTCTGTAGTAATATGTATCAAACATATACTTCTGGAACCCCAAAAATTATGAAATAAATTGCTGGACCTGAGAAATTTGTCTATTAATCATCTGCAAAAAGAATCAACCTAAAAGCACTCTCCAGTAAAAAAATGGCAGCTAGTCTCGTGAGCACTAAATTTTCTGTTTTTTACAGCAAGATCACATAAACTTCACCCAAGTCTTCCCAAAGGTTCTACTTGGCACTTTATTGAAACAAAAGCTATAAAACATGATTACTACAGTAGCATAATCATGTGGACACACAAAAATAGTAAGGATAAATATTAGGTTGTCTCCCAACAAGCGCTTTTCTTTAGTGCCTTTTTAGCTAGGTGTCGGTGTCAAAACCGGTGGATCTCAGGTAGGGGGTCCCGAACTGTGCATCTAGGCGGATGGTAACAGGAGACAAGGGACACGATGTTTTTACCCAGGTTCGGGCCCTCTCGATGGAGGTAAAACCCTACTCCTACTTGATTAATATTGATGATATGGGTAGTACAATAGTAGATCTACCACGAGATCAAAGAGGCTAAACCCTAGAAGCTAGCCTATGGTATGATTGTTGTTCGTCCTACGGACTAAAACCCTCCGGTTTATATAGACACCGGAGAGGGCTAGGGTTACACAGAGTCGGTTACAATGGGAGGAGATCTACATATCCGTATCGCCAAGCTTGCCTTCCACGCCAAGGAAAGCCCCATCCAGACACGGGACGAGGTCTTAAATCTTGTATCTTCATAGTCCAGGAGTCCGGCCAAAGGTTATAGTCCGGTCATCCGGACACCCCCTAATCCGGGACTCCCTCAGTTGCCCCTGAACCAGGCTTCAATGACGATGAGTCTGGCGCGCAAATTGTCTTCGGCATTGCAAGGCGGGTTCCTCCTCCGAATACTTCATAGAAGATTTTGAACACAAGGATAGTGTCCGGCTCTGCAAAATAAGTTCCACATACCACCGTAGAGACAATATTTTGTACAAATCTAATCTGCTGACGTATTACGTAGCATGACATCATGTCACGGCCAAGCCTTCATTCGAATCGTTTTACTGTCCCACCTCAGCGCGTTTAGCGAGGTGGTTTTCTTGGCACGTCTTGTCAAAGCAGAGATCGTGTCCCTTATTCCAGGATTCTCATCAATACGGGCGTGGGTAACCCAACCGTGCCATTAATCATGGTGCTTGGGAGATAAGCGAGTTTTACCAGGCTGGTGGGGGTACATAGTTTTGTCTGCCCATATAAGGGGATAAGGATCCACCTTTTCCATCTACGCCTTCTTCCTCCTTTGCTTATCCATCTTCATGCACTCGAGCTCCAGCGCCCAAGTCCGCACTTCCCACCTCAACCTTCTCCAGCCATGTCCGGAGCGGGAGGCAGGTGGATGGCCTCCTCCGTCACGGAGGAGCACATCAAAAAGTTGAGGAAGGCCGGATACTTGTCCAACGACATCGCGCACCGGCTTCCAGATGAGGGGCATGAGGGAGTCCTGGATTAGGGGGTGTCTAGACAGACTACCATCATCAGCCAAACTATCATCGGCCGGACTATCATCATCGACCGGACTCCAAGACTATGAAGATACAAGATTGAAGACTTCGTCCCGTGTCCGGATGGGACTTCCCTTGGCGTGGAAGGCAAGCTTGGCGATACGGATACATAGATCTCCTACCATTGTAACCGACTCTATGTAACCCTAGCCCTCTCCGGTGTCTATATAAACCGGATGGCTCTAGTCCGTAGGACAACAACAACAACCATTACAATCATACCATAGGCTAGCTTCTAGGGTTTAGCCTCCTTGATCTCGTGGTAGATCCACTCTTGTAAACATCCACAATATCAATATCAATCAAGCAGGATGTAGGGTTTTACCTCCATCAAGAGGGCCCGAACCTGGGTAAAACATCGTGTCCCTTGTCTCCTGTTACCATCTGCCTAGACGCACAGTTCAGGACCCCTACCCGAGATCCGCCGGTTTTGACACCGACATTGGTGCTTTCATTGAGAGTTCCTCTGTGTCGTCACCGATAGGCTTGATGGCCTCTTCGATCGACAACGACGCAGTCCTGGGTGAGACTTTTCTCCCCGGACAGATCTTCGTATTCGGCGGCTTCGCACTGCGGGCCAACTCACATGGCCATCTGGAGCAGATCGAAAGCTACGCCCCTGGCCGTTAGGTCAGGTTTGGAAGCCTAAACTTCACGGCCGATATCCGCGGGGACTTGATCTTCAATGGATCTGAGCCACAGCCGAGCGTGCCGCGCTGTCACGATGGGCATGACCTAACTCTGCCGCCGGACAGCACCTTGGAGGCCGCACACGAATCCGCTCCGACCCATAGTCCGGAGCCGATCGCTCAGATCGAGGACGGATGGCTGGACACCGCCTCGGGAGCTGCAACTTCTACGGCGATGGAGCCGAACACCTACCTTGTCCCGCATAAAGCTCATGACTCCGAGGTGCCGGACTCTCTGCCGGACTCCGAACCTCCTGCGCCCCTGCCAGTCGAATCCGATTGGGCGCCGATCATGGAATTCACCGCTGCGGACATCTTTCGGCACTCACCCTTCGGCGATATCTTAATTTCGCTGAAACATCTCTCGCTATCCGGAGAACCCTGGCCGAACTACGGCCAGGATGGTTGGGACGCGGACGACGAAGAAATTCAGAGCCCACCCACCACCCACTTCGTAGCCACCGTCGACGACCTAACCGACGTACTCGACTACGACTCCGAAGACATCGACGGTATGGACGACGATGCCGGAGACTATCAAGAACCAGTGCCAACAGGACACTGGAAGACCACCTCGTCATACGACATATACATGGTGGACACCCCAAAAGATGGGGACGGCGAAGAAGCAACGGAGGCCGATTCCTTAAAGAAACAGCCCAAGCGCCGACGTCAGCGGAGCCGCTCTAAATCCCGCCACAGCAAGAATGGAGATTCCGGCACAGGAGATAATAACACCCCAGAAAGTGCCGAAGACAACCCCCTCCAGCACGATCCAGCGCAGGAGGAGGCAGAAGCAAGCCCTCACGAGAGGGCGGCAGACGAAGAGGTCGAGGATGATAATTACTTACCTTCCTCCGGAGACGAGGCAAGCCTCGACGATGACGAATTCGCCGTGCCTGAGAATCCCGTCGAACAAGAGCGTTTCAGATGCAGGCTAATGGCCACGACAAACAGCCTAAAGAAAAAGCAACAACAGCTCCAAGCTGATCAAGACCTACTGGCCGACAGATGGACCGAGGTCCTCTAGGCCGAAGAGTATGAACTCGAACGCCCCTCCAAAAGTTACCCAAAACGCAAGTTGCTCCCCCGACTAGAGGAGGAAGCGTACAAACCTGCATCACCAGCGCACAATACGGCAGACCGACCACCTCGTGGCCGCGACAGAGAGGCGTGCAAGCCCTCCACCAAAACCGTACCCCGGCATCACTCAAAAAGCATGAAGCCACGGGGGAACGCGCCGGACTTGCGGGATATATTGGAGGACAAGGCAAGACAATCCAGATCTATCTATGGATCACGTGGGCGCCCCAAGACCCACGACGAATACCGTCGCGCCGGATACAACTACTCCGGCTGGGCCGAACACAGCAGACAATGCTCTCTCGAGCTACGTCGCGATATTGCTCAATACAGAGGCGCCGCGCACCCACTATGCTTCACTGACGAAGTAATGGATCATCAAATCCCTGAAGGGTTTAAACCCGTTAATATCGAATCTTACAATGGCACAACAGACCCCGCGGTTTGGATTGAGGATTATCTCCTCCATATACATATGGCCCGCGGCGACGATCTTCACGCCAACAAATATCTCCCGCTCAAGCTTAAAGGACCAGCTCGGCATTGGCTTAACAGCCTGCCCGCAGAGTCAATTGGATGCTGGGAAGACCTGGAAGCCGCATTCCTCGACATTTTCCAGGGCACGTATGTGCGACCACCGGACGCAGATGACCTAAGCCACATAATCCAGTAGCCAGACGAATCGGCCAGGCAATTCTGGACACGGTTCTTAACAAAGAAAAATCAAATCGTCGACTGTCCGGATGCAGAGGCCCTCGCTGCCTTCAAACATAACATCCGCGACGAGTGGTTGGCCCGACACCTAGGACAGGAAAAGCCGAAATCCATGGCAGCCCTCACATCACTCATGACCCGCTTCTGTGCGGGAGAGGATAGCTGGCTAGCTCGCAGCAACAACCTCAACAAAAACGCTGGTAGTCCGGATACCAAGGACCGCAATGGCAGGTCGCGTCGAAACAAAAACAAACGCCGCATTAACGGTGACAGCAATGAGGATACGGCAGTCAACGCCGGATTCCGAGGCTCCAAGCCCGGTCAACGGAAGAAGCCATTCAAAAGAACCACTCCGGGCCCGTCCAATTTGGACCGAATACTCGACCGCTCCTGTCAAATACATGGAACCCCCGAAAAGCCAGCTAACCACACCAACAGAGATTGTTGGGTATTCAAGCAGGCAGGCAAATTAATCGCCGAAAACAATGACAAGGGGCTACACAACGATGACAAGGAAGAGACCCGGCCGCCGAACAACAGAGGACAAAAGGGATTCCCCCCTCAAGTTCGGACGGTAAACATGATATACGCAACGCATATACCCAAGAGGAAGCGGAAGCGTGCACTACGGGACGTATACGCGATGGAGCCAGTCGCCCCAAAATTCAACCCATGGTCCTCTTGCCCGATCACTTTCGATCGAAGAGACCATCCGACCAGTATCCGCCATGGCGGATTCGCCGCATTGGTCTTAGACCCAATCGTCGATGGATTTCACCTCACGAGAGTCCTGATGGACGGCAGCAGTAGCCTAAACCTGCTTTATCAGGATACAGTGCGCAAGATGGGCATAGACCCTTCAAGGATTAAACCTACAAAGACAACCTTCAAAGGCGTCATACCAGGTGTCGAGGCCAGTTGTACAGGCTCAGTTACACTGGAAGTGGTCTTCGGATCCCCGGATAATTTCCGAAGCGAGGAGTTAATCTTCGACATAGTCCCATTCCGCAGTGGCTATCACACTCTGCTCGGACGAACCGTGTTCGCAAAATTCAACGCGGTGCCGCATTATGCATACCTTAAGCTCAAGATGCCAGGCCCTCGTGGAGTCATCACGGTCAATAGAAACATGGAACGCTCCCTCCGAACGGAGGAACATACAGGGGCTCTCGCGGCAGAAGTACAGAGCAGCCTTTTAAGGCAATTTTCGAGTCCGGCCGTTAAACGACCGGACACGGCCAAACGCGCCCGGAGCAACATCAACCAAGACCACCTGGCACGTTCCGAGCACGCGTAGCAATGCAGCCTCAACCCCAGCCCTCGCACAATTGTAAGACAAACTCTCCGCATACATAATTACGCCCTGGAGATACCATGGGCATAGGGGGAGAGGCACAACCACAACAAACCCAGAGTGCGGTTCGACCACACCAGGGGCTCCCAAGTGTGTCGCTCTTTTGATCTTTTATTTCTCTCTTTTTTATACAGAACTCTGTCCGGCGGCGAACCTGCCGAACTCATGATGCAACAGCCAGGGAGGGACAAAGGCTGCGACGAACACTCAGGTGGTCTCCATTACGAGCATTAAATTTGTTAAATACACCATTCCGTGGCCTACCCCTGGAGGGAGACGCCTTTAATTCATCCAATCCCTTGCTTTCCGCACTATTTGTATCATTCCACACTCATAGCATATCTTCTCGAATAAAATGCAGCACCTTTTGCCCATAATTGCATTACCTTATATATATATGTTCATTTACGACATGTTGCATCCATACATTTTGGTACGGCCAAATACACCAGGGGCTTATGTTCCCCGCATTATGGTGTGATAAAGTCCGAACACTTTCACAAGTGCGGCACCCCGAACTTATAGCATTATATGAATCGGCTCCGAATCATGTCTTGGGTCAATAGTTGGGTTTGCCCGGCTCCCAAGTTTGGCACCTTACGTTCCGTTCTATCGGCTAAGGTAGCACTGGGAGAACCACTGCGATTGCGCCCCGGTTGAGCCGGGTTAACGCCTCAGTGGAGAAAGCTAAAACTGACTGTCATGATAAGGAAAGAGACTGGTCGCTGTTCGAGAGGTCTTTTCGGGTCCTTAAAGACCTACGCCACTTCGAGCGAAGTACCGGATAATGTCCGACGAAGGCATGGATAGTGCCCCGAATTCGGTCTTCCGAATACTAGGGGCTTCGCCGAAATTTAAAATTATAGAATTCTATGGCTAAGTGAGAGTGTTCAAGCACTATAAGTCCGGTTGCCTTGTTCGTTGTGTTGAGCGCCTCCCTAGATGGACCCAAAAATGGGAACAAGAGTGCTCAAGTTTATCCCGAACACCCGAGCACTCGTGGCATGGGGGCTGAAGCCGACGACTTGCCATCTCTCAGATTTAATAAACGGCCACACAAAAGGTAATATTTTAAATTAACAAGCGTTGCTTAGCGCATATGGACAAAGTTTTCAGCGCACAGGATAACACATTGCGAATTTACTCAATAATTACATCCCTGGGGCACTCATCCGCAATCTTGCGGGCACCCTTCAGGACAGTCTTATAGTACATCTCGGGCGTACGATATTCCTTGCCCGCTGGTGGCGCGTCAGTGATTAGCTTCTCCGCATCCATCTTGCCCCAATGCACCTTTGCGCGGGCAAGGGCCCGACGAGCACCTTCAATACAGGCGGAGCGCTTGATAACCTCCACCCAGGGGCACGCATCCACCAACCGTCGCACGAGGCCGAAGTAGCTCCCAGGCATGGCCTCTCCAGGCCACAGCCGGACTATGAGGCCCTTCATGGCCTGCTCGGCCACCTTGTGGAGCTCGACCAACTGCTTCAGCTGGTCGCTAGGGGGCACCGGATGGCCGGCCTCAGCATACTGAGACCAGAAGACCTTCTCAGCGGCGGCATCAGACACGCTGCGAGGCAGATCTGCAAACGCCCCTGGAGAGCTCCGAATTTGGGTAAGTAACACGTAATTTACATTCACATGCTTGCTTTGCATGAAAAATGCCTTACCCGCTGCTATTTTCCTCACCTACTCAATCTCCTGAAGGGACTTATGGGCATCGGCCTTGGCAGTTTTGGCACTTTCGAGAGCCGAGGCAAGCTCGGACTCTCGAGTCTTTGAGTCACGCTCCAAACTCTCATGCTTTTCCATGAGAGCCTGGAGCTCTTGCCGAACCACCGCCACCCGCGCCTCCTGCTTTTCTCGCCCTGCCCGTTCCGCGGCCGCATTGCGTTCGGCCGCGGACACGGCCTCCTTCAGGGTCACCACCTCGTTCGTGGCCCCTGCAGTACCAATGTTATCCTTGTTATTTTTTGTTGCAACCTAAATCCTTTTCTGTAAGGTACAAGTTCAAAGTGGTGTTACTCACCTTCTTTGTCCTGGAGCTGCTTCTTGGCGCGGCCGAGCTCTTGCTCGGACCGCTCGAGCTCCTGCTTCAAAGCACCAACCTCCGCAGTCAGTGCGGCAGAGGTCAGCAGCGCAGCCTGCAACCCATATTGACATAATTTTTTAGCAACACTGCGTATATCTTCTTTTTTTCAGATCCTCAGTCCGGCTTTTCTTTCCGAACACCGAACCGAGCATCAGTGGCTACTGTCTATGCTGTATTACATTGCATATTTTTAACTTCTTACCTCAAAGCCTGATAGAAGGCTACTGCAGGCTTCGGTCAGCCTGCTCTTGGCAAGTTGTACCTTCTGAATCACCGCACTCATAATAGTGCGGTGTTCTTCCTCGATGGAAGCGCTCTGCAGCGCCTCCAACAAATTGTCCGGCGCCTCCGGTTGGACGGAAGCTGCCGGCATCACGGTCTTGCCCTTCGTGTGAAGGGGCCGCCGGCCGGACTCCGGAACCACTGCGGGTTCTGATGTGGAGTCCGGCGCAAAGTCCGGGAGGCCGCCTTGTGGTGCCTCTGGAGCCTCCCCCTGATGGGTCCCTTCTTGGGATCCCACCTCGGCATCCTCGGTGTCGTGAGGGGTGGAGGCAGTCGGGATGGAGTCTACATCCGACGGAGCCAACGACCCGCTCGATGAAGCGGGGAGATCATCATTGGCCGGACTATAGGCAGCATGCGGCATCAGAACGACACTATGTGACGCAGAAAAAGAAATTATAAATCATTCAGGAATCCGGATACTTACGATCTCGCCGGAGGCCTGGCCCTTGAAGGCCATTCTTCCTCACCAACGTTGATGTTGGCGGAGCTGTCCGGGGGAATAGTCCTTCCCCTCTTGGACCCTTCGGCCTCCCCTGTTCCATAAAGGGGTAGAATCACTTACCTCGTCGGCTTGGCGCTGCGAGCGAAATCCGCGATCTTCAGTCGCGGATGCGGGGGCTTCGGCGCCCTTGAACAGCACCCTCCAGGCGCCTTCGTACGTCGTGTCGAAGAGCCCGCTCAGCGCCTGGTGCTGTTCCGGATTGAACTCCCATAGATTGAATGCCCGCTCTTGGCATGGGAGAATCCGGCGGACGAGCATGACTTGGACCACGTTAACCAGCCTGAGCTTCTTCACCAGCTTCTGGATACAGGCTTGGAGTCCAGTCAGCTCCTTCGAACTACCCCACAGCAAGCCCTTCTCTTTCCAGGAGGTGAGCTGCGTGGGGATACCAGATCTGAACTCGGGGGCCGCCGCCCACGTAGGGTCGCGCGGCTCGGTGATATAGAACCACCCCGATTGCCACCCCTTGACGGATTCCACGAAGGCCCCTTCGAACCAAAGGACGTTGGGCATCTTGCCCAACATGGCACCTCCGCACTCCGCTTGAGTTCCCTTCACTACCTGCGGCTTGACATTGAAGGTCTTGAGCCACAAGTCGAAGTGGGGCTGGATGCAGAGGAAGGCCTCGCACACGACGATAAACGCCGAGATGTTGAGGATGAAGTTCGGCGCCAGATCATGGAAATCCAGGCCGTAGTAGAACATGAGCCCCCGGACAAAGGGGTGAAGTGGAAAGCCCAGTCCGCGGAGGAAGTGGGGAAGAAAAACGACCCTCTCATGGGGCCTGGGGGTGGGGATGAGCTGCCCCTCGTCGGGCAGCCAGTGCGCGATGTCGCCGGACAGGTAGCCGGCACTGCGCAGTCTTTCGATGTGCTCCTCCGTAACAGAGGAGGTCATCCACTTGCCTCCCGCTCCAGACATGACTGGGGAAGGTTGAGACCAGATGTGCGGGCTTGGGCGCTGGAGCTCGAGTGCGCGGAGATGGATAAGCAAAGGAGGAAGAAGGCGTAGGTGAAAAGGTGAATCCTTATCCCTTATATGGGCGGGCGAAGTCTACGCATCCCCCGCCAGCCTGGTAAAACTCGCTTATCCCCCAAGCGTCACCATCAATGGCGCGGTTGGGTTACCCACGTCCGTATTGATGAGAATCCCGGATTAAGGGGGAACACGATCTCTGCTTCGACAAGACGTGCCAAGGAAACCGCTTCGCTAAATGCGCTGAGGTGGTAGAGTAAAAAACGATTCAAGTAATGGCTTGGTAGTTGCATGACGTCATGCCGCAAAAAACATCAGCAGATTGAACTTGTGTATATATTATTCTCTCTACGGTGGAATGTGGAATTTATTTTGCAGAGCCGGACACTATCCTGGTGTTCACAATCTTCTATCATTCGGAGGAGGAACCCGCCTTGCAATGCCAAGCAATATACGCGCCGGACTTATCGTCATTGAAGCCTGGTTCAGGGGCTACTGAGGGAGTCCTGGATTAGGGGGTGTCCGGATACCCGGACTACCATCATCAGCCGAACTATCATTGGCCGGACTATCATCATCGACCGGACTCCAAGACTATGAAGATTCAAGATTGAAGACATCGTCCCGTGTCCGGATGGGACTTTCCTTGGCGTGGAAGGCAAGCTTGGCGATACGGATACGTAGATCTCCTACCATTGTAACCGACTCTATGTAACCCTAGCCCTCTCCGGTGTCTATATAAACCAGATGGCTCTAGTCCGTAGGACAACAACAACAACCATTACAATCATACCATAGGCTAGCTTCTAGGGTTTAGCCTCCTTGATCTCGTGGTAGATCCACTCTTGTAAACATCCACAATATCAATATCAATCAAGCAGGACGTAGGGTTTTACCTCCATCAAGAGGGCCCGAACCTGGGTAAAACATCGTGTCCCTTGTCTCCTGTTACCATCCGCCTAGACGCACAGTTCGGGAACCCCTACCCGAGATCCGCCGGTTTTGACACTGACAGGGCAGCTCATCCCCACCCCTAGGCCCCATGAGAGGGTGGTGTTCCTCCCCCATTTCCTCCGCGGACTGGGATTCCCACTCCACCCATTTGTCCCGGGGCTCATGTTCTACTATGTCATGGATTTCCACGATCTGGCCCCGAACTTCATCCTCAACATCTCGACGTTTATCATCGTTTGCGAGGCCTTCCTCCGCATCAAGCCCCACTTCGGCTTATGGCTGAAGATCTTCAATGTCAAGCCGAAGGTAGTGGGCAGCCAGCAAGCGGAGTGCGGAGGCGCCATGTTGGGCAAGATGCCCAATTTCACATTGCTCGAGGGCTCCTTTGTGGAAACCATCAAAGGGTGGCAATTGGGGTGGTTCTACATCACTGAGCTGTGTGACCCTGAATGGGCAGCGGCCCCCGAATTCCAATCTGGCATCCCCACATGGCTCACCTCCTGGAAAGAGACGGGCCTGTCGTGGGGTAATTCGGAAGAGGTGACCGGACTCCAAACCTGCGTCCAAAACCTGGTGGACAAGAAGGTTAAACTTGTCAATGCAGTCCAGGTCATGCTCTTCCGCCGGATCGTCCCGTGTCAACGACGGGCCTTTTACTTGTGGGAGTTCGACCCAGCCCAGCACCAAACTTTGTCCAGGCTCTTCGGCACAACGCACGAGGATGCCTGGAAAGTACTGTTCAAGGGCGCCAAGGTTCCCCCGCCCATTACTGAGGATCGCGGATTCTGCACGAAGCGCCAAGCCAGCATGGTGAGCTTGTTTTACCCTTTACAGGATACTTGTTTTTTCATAGTTTGACCCTATGCGGGATCTAAGCTCCCGCTCCTTTGACAGGACTGGAAGAAGACGTCCGGACAGATCGACTGTCCGGCTCCTTTGCCCGAAGGCCCATCAGATGCACGCTTGGCGAAGCTGCTGGTCCCGGCACCTCATGTGGTGCCGGAGAAGAAGGCCAAGAAGAAGGCCACGGGAACTAGAAAGAGTTCCCGGCGCCTGGTGGTGTCGGATTCATCGCCAGATGACCACGAAGCACACTCCTCCCCTGAAGACGAGGAGGAGGAAGAAGAAGCCTCTCCCCATCCAACGGGGGGAGGAAAGAAAAGGAAGGCCGCCCCAACTGGGGAGGCCGGAGGGTCCAAGAAGGGAAAGACCCTTCTTCCGGACTACTCCACCAGCGCCGATGACGACGGAGAGGAGCGGACATCTAGGGCCAAGCCCCTGGCAAAATCGTAAGTATCCAGATACCAGAATGACTCATGGCGTTCCTTTATTGCACAGTATCTTATGACGCCGAATATAATCATGCAGTCCGCCCAAGGCCCGGCTCGACGCTTCGTCGAGTGGCTCCCTGGATTCGTCGGATGTGAATAGTATTTCACTCCGGACTGCTACCTCCCCTCGCCCTGCGGATGATGCCGAGGTGGAATCCCAAAAGGGGCCAAGCCAGGAGGAGGTGGTCCTAGAGGCGCCGCAAGGCGACCTCCCGGACTCCAGGCACAAAGGGGATGAAACCCCAGAGGGATCTAAGTTCGGCCATGGGCCGGACACCGCACCGGAACCTTCAGTGGTTCCGGAATCCGACAGGCGGCCCCCTAGTAAGAAGGGCGAGCCTACGACGCCGGTGACCTCCGTCCAGCCGGAGGGACCGGATAATTTGCTGGAGGTGCTTAACGGCGCCTCCATCGACGAGGAGCACCGCACTATTATGAGTGCGGTGATCCGGAAGGTTCAGTCCACCAAGAGCGGGCTGACCGAAGCCTGTGCCAGCCTTCTAACAGGCTTTGAGGTATGTATTTAAGACATGTAAAAATATTACCGCATAGACAGTAGCCCCTGATGCTCAGTTTGGTCTTCGGGAAGAAAAGTCGGACTGAGGATCTAAAGAGATATACGCAAGAGTCTAACATAAATATGTCAATATGGGAATGCAGGCTGCGCTGCTGACCTCTGCCGCACTGACTGCGGAGGTCGATGCATTGAAGCAGAGCCTCGAGCGGTCCGAGAACGAGCTCGGCCTTGCCAAGAAGCGTCTCGAGGACAAAGAAGGTAAGTAGTACCTTATGTAAGTATATAAAAATACCTGGTTGCAAATAGTGACAGGACCAACATGAGTGTTACAGGGGCCACAACCGAGGTGGCGACCCTGAAGGAAGCGATGTCCAAGGCCGAAGACAATGCGGCCATGGAGCGCACCGAGCGAGAAAAGCAGGAGGTACGAACGGCGGAGGTGCACAAAGAGATCCATGCTCTTGTGAAGAAACACGAGAGATTGGAGCTTGACTCGAAGACTCGAGAGTCCGAGCTTGCCTCGGCCCTTGAGAGCACCAAATCTGCCAAGGCCGAAGCCCAAAAAGCCCTCCAGGACATTGAGGCGATGAAGAGGATAGCGGCGGGTAAGGCATTCTTTATGCAAAGCAAGCACGTGAAAGTGAATTACTTGTTACTTACCCGAGTCCGGAGCTCTCCAGGAGCATTCGCAGATCTGCCCCACAGTGTGTCCGATGCTGCCGCATTCTACCGAGCCGAGGAAGGGAGCTCGACGGAGAAGGTGTTCTGGTCCCAGTATGTTGAGACCGGACACCCGGTGCCCTTGAGCGACCAGGTGAAGCAGCTGGTCGAGCTCCATAAGGTAGCCGAACAGGCCATGAAGGGCCTAATAGTCCGGCTATGGCCTGGGGAGGTCATGCCCGGGAGCTACTTTGGGCTGGTGAGGCGGTTGTTGGATGCCTGTCCATGGCTTGAAGTCATCAAGCGCTCTGTATGCATCGAAGGCGCCCGTAGGGCCCTTGCCCGTGCTAAAGTACACTGGGGCAAGCTGGATGCTGAGAAGCTGGTGATAGATGGGCCACCGGAGGGGAAGGAGCATCGCAGGCCCGAGATGTATTATGAGGGCGTCCTGAAGGGTGCCCGCCTTGTGGCGAATGAATGTGCCAAGGATGTAATTTTTGAGTAAACTCGCTCGTGTTTATCCTGGGCGCTGAAAACTTGTTCATATGCGCTAAGCAACGCTTTTTGAATTTAAAATATTACCTTCTGTGCGGCCGTTTATTAAATCTGAGAGATGCAAGTCGTCGGCTTCTGCCCCCATGCCACGGGTGCTGGGGTGTTCGGGATAAACCTGAGCGCTCTTGTTCCCATTCTTGGGTCCTTCGAGGGAGGCACTCAGCACAACGAACAAGGCAATCGGACTATAATGGTTTATCACTCTCACACTACTGGAATCAGCTACTTTGCCATCTGCCAGTTCTTTGCCATCAGCTTCCAAAAAGCGGACGGCAAAGAACTGGCTGATGGCAAAGACCAAGTTTGCCATCAGCCAATTCTTTGCCGTCCGCTAGCGGACGGCAAAGATTCTTTGCCGTCGGCTAGCGGACGGCAAAGAGGGAGGGGCCCCACTGACGAGCTGCAAAAAAAACCTAACGGGCCCCCTCTTTGCCGTCCGCTAGCGGACGGCAAAGAGCAAGAAGGTGGACGGCAAAGAGGGAGGGCCCCACGTAACGTTAACGGGGCCGCGCCCCACCCCCCTATCTCTCTCTTTCTCTCCCACCTCTCGCCAGCCCCGTTGCACCATCCCGCCGCCGCCGCCCCAGCGCCCCCCGCCCCGTCGCCCCACCACCCCACCGCCGCCTCGGCGCCCCCCGCCCCGCCGCCCCCGCCGCCCTGCCGTCTGGGCGCCGCCACGCCCCGGCGCCCCGGCACCTCCGTGCCCCGCCGCCCCGGCCGGGCCCGGCGTCGCCGCCCCAGGCCGCCCTGCCCCCCTCCTCCGCCACCCCAGGCCGCCCCGCCCCGCTCCTCCACCGCCCCAGGTCGCACCGCCCCCCTCCTCCACCCTGCAGGTGAGTCTCTTCTTCCTTTTTTTCCATTTTTCTGTTTTTTTAGTTTTAGGTTTATGTTTAGTTTTAGGTTTATAGGTTTAGTTTTAGTTTAGTTTTAGGTTTAGATTTAGTTTTTTGTTTTTTAGTTTTTTTAGTTTTAGGTTTAGGTTTAGTTTAGTTTTGGGAAAGAAGAAAAAGAGAAAAAGAGGAGATCAGGAGAAGAAGAAGAGGAGGAGGAGGAGAAGAAAAAAGAAGAAGAGGAAGAAGAAGAAGAAAAAAGAGGAGAGGAGGAGAAGAAGAAGAGGAAAAAGGAAAGGAGGAAGAAGAAGAAGAAGAAGAAGAAGAAGAAGAAGAAGAAGAAGAAGAAGAAGAAGAAGAGGGAAAAAAAGGAAGAAAAGGAAAAGGAGGAAGAAGAAGAAAAGGAAAAAAAACCCGACCCGACACGGTACCCGGCACCCCGACACGACACCCCGACCCCGAGACCCCGACCCCGACCCCGAGACCTCGACCCCGACACCCCGACCCCGACCCCGACCCCGACACCCTGACCCCGACACCCCGACCCCGAGCCCGACACCCCGACCCCCCAAGCCTGACCCGACACCCCGACCCCGACCCCGACACCCCGACCCCGACCCGACACGGTACCCAGACCCCGACCCGGCACCCCGACACGACACCCCGACCCCGAGACCCCGACCCCGACCCCGAGACCCCGACCCCGACACCCCGACCCTGACCCCGACCCCGACCCCGACCCCGACACCCTGACCCCGACCCCGACACCCCGACCACCCAAGCCTGACCCGACACCCCGACCCCGACCCCGACACCCCGACCCCCCGAGACTGACCCGACACCCCGACCCCGAGCCTGACCCGACACCCTGACCCCGACACCACACCCCGACCCCGAAACAACACCCCGACACCGACACGGCACTACCCCGACATCGACACGACACCCTGACCCCCCGACCCCGAAACAGCACCCCGACACCGACAGGACACCCCGACCACCGACCCCTCCCGAAAAGGTGTTCTTTGGCCTTCTAGAGGCCGACGGGGTCATATATTTGTGAATTATTAGTTAGGTCATATATTTTTCGATTTTGTTATGAAAAACATCATATATAATTGTGTTGATCGTGTAGTTTTAAATGTGCAGTTGTTTCATCGCTGCAAGGTTTGGTGTTCGACGACCTCGCCGTGCGTTTGACGAGCTCTGCCCCTTCGTTCGTGGGTGAGCACAAATGACAAGTCCTCCTCCCCCATTAATTATTTGATCCATTCCGATGAAACTTGATAGCTAGCTATATATGTGTCTTGAATCATCAGTATGCGTAACCAATATGTGTCTCCCGTTCGAAAGCGTCATAGTTATAAATATGCATGCATTTGCATATTTATAACCTTGATTCTTTCGAATTGTCCAACGCTATCCATGGACAGCCCGAGTATGTGTAGATTGGGTTTGTTTTCCCATATGCTTTGCTCCGGATCCGACGCATATATTTCGTCAGTGCCTCCCCTGTTGTTCTCCGGGTACACATCCTCTCTGTTTATTGCAGAGACGTGTATCAGGAGAACAGCGGGGAGGTGCTGCCGAAATTTTGCGTCGGATCCGGAGCATAGCATGGGAAAATGAACCCAATCTACACATACACGGGTGGGATTAGGACCTATCATTACCTATTAGAGTGTAGGTTGCATGGACGTAATAAAATTGACAAAGTAGATCAACTGATGAATATATACATGGTGAATTACATATATAATTGTTGTATGTCCAGTAGCTCTGAAAGTCAAGATGAGTGACCGTGCTTGGATGTATACCGGTCACACTGGTCAGAACAAATGGAGCGTTGAATGGTTCACAAAAACTAAGGGGTTTGTGCAAGCCGCATTTGCAAATGGCCAAAAGAAAACCTGGTGCCCCTGTTTCCGGTGCGGCAATTGGGAAAAGAAGACAGAGGCTGAAATGGGCAAACACCTGCAGAAGAGTGGTTTTACGCCCGATTATACGGTGTGGACATTTCATGGTGAGTGTGCCCAACGTGACCGAGCTGAGGTGGATCGTCGTCGCACCGACGAGCATGGTACCGGGATGGAAAACATGGTGCAAGGCTATGATGATGCTCGAGATTCGGACGAGCAGATGGAGGAATCTGCAAAGGCCTTCAATGAAATGTTGGAGTCTTTGAAACGTCTGCTCCACGAGCACACTGAGCTTTGTCAGTTGGATGCCATCTCACAAGTAATGTCTCTGAAGGCTCAGTTCAACTTGGGCAGAGAATGCTATGACGCAATTATGACAGTATTTGGACGCTTTCTACCCAAAGGCCATGTAATGCCTGCAAACCTGTACCAGTCGGACAAAATCCTCCATGCACTGAAGATGCCCTATGAGAAGATACATGCCTATGAGAAAGGATGTGCCTTATTTAGGCTTGACTATGCGGACTTGAACTATTGTCCCATTTGCATGTCTTCCAGGTATATTGTGGTAGATAACGGTATGGGTGAGAAGACACAGACCAAAATCCGCATTAGTGTTCTTCGGTATATGCCAATCGTACCAAGACTTCAACGTCTTTTCATGGTCGAAGAGACGGCCAGACAGATGACATGGCACAAAACAGGCAAAAGAACCGAACTAGATGCAGATGGGAATCTGATGATGGTACACACATCGGATGGTGTTGCGTGGAAAAAGTTTGATGAATTACATGCTGACAAAGCGGCAGATCCGAGGCATCCTCAAGTCGGCATCAACACGGATGGGTTCAGTGTGTTTGGTATGACGGCAGCCCAATACAGTTGTTGGCCCGTATTTGTCTTTCCACTCAATATCCCCCCCGGAACTTCATAATGCGTGTCTGGTACATGTACTCGACGCATGAATTGCCGGCGTATGCGCTATTCGTTGGCTGGTGTGTGCATGGAAGGTTCCCGTGCCCCACATGCAAGGGAGCTCTTGAGTTTCGTTGGCTTCAGGCCGGTCGCAAGTTTTCTTGCTTCGACATGCATAGACAGTTCCTGGATCCTCGCCATAAGTTCAGGAAAGACAAGAAGAACTTCATCAGGGGTAGAGTTGTCAAAAACTCTGCACCACCTTCATTGACAGGCCAACAGACCCTGGATCAGTTAAACACTCTCGAGCCAGATCCACAACGTCCAGGGTACTTCAAGGGGTATAATACTAAGCACGCGTGGACTCACAAAACATTCTTATGGGATCTGCCTTACTTCAAAGACCTCCTTTGCCCACACAACATCGACGTGATGCACACTGAGAAGAATATCGCCGAGGCACTTTTTGGTACATTGTTTGACATAGATGGGAAGTCAAAGGATAATACTAAGGCTAGAGTCAATGTTGAATAGAGGAACTTTTTGGTACATTGACGTGTGCCCACACAACATCGACGTGATGCACACTGAGAAGAATATCGCTGAGGCACTTTTTGGTACATTGTTCGGCATAGAGGCACTTTTTGGTACATTGTTGGCACTTTGCAAGAGGCACGTCTTTCCAAAAAGCATTTCAAGAACCGCTATACTTCACCCCAAAACATTGAAGTAGACAGCGACAATGAATCTGACATCACCCCAGAGGAGGAACAAGAAGAGCCGGAACAAGAAGAGGTTACTGCTGCGGATGACCTGTCAATGCTCGACTGATTACGTCAAGGTGGCCTTGCACATGTTGATGCCAATGAACCCTATGATACCGTCATTGATTATAGTGATGATGATGATTATGCAGTTATTGATGATATTGATCGAGATTATTAGTAGTGTCAGGTATTACATTTTTTTATGTTGTACTTGATGATGATACACTTAAGTGATACACATATTATTATTCATGTCGATCTTTTTTTATGTTGTACTACTACGCCTTGCGTGGTATCAAGAAGACCAAGCCGGCGTGCCGCGATAAGTTCCTGAGTAAGGAGCAGTACATGAAGGTAATTCTTAAGGCCTTCTCTACTTAAGTTCCTTCATTTAGTAATTCTTAGCCGTAGCGCTCAAGTTTCTATTTGCTAACTTAGGCGCCTCTGAGATGGTGTGCGGATCGGATGGATTGTTGGGAGGTGTTGGTCGATGAGTGGTGCTCAAAACAATGGCTAGCCCTCCACAACGAGGCCAAGGACAAACGTGCCCAAATGGAAGGTGTGCCACACCATCAAGGCAGCTCCAACTTATATCAGTTCGGGCGCAACTGGGTATGTGGTTTGCTTCATGATTCATGCAATTCATTCATCATGCTAGCTTGAGCCCTTTAATTACTAATTTTCATTGTTTCTCTCTTTCAGGCATGCTACAATAAGGCGGATAAGGTGCCAGAGGTGTACGACCTATATGCCATGGCCCACACTGCCTCTTTCAAGAAAGTCAAGGCTTTCTCTCAGTCTGACCTCGATGATGCAAACAACTTCACCAACATCTCCTCCCACAACAAGCTCGTGAGATATAGAGATGAGGGGAAGGCGAGGAAAGGGAGGACTTTAACCCGAGCCAGGGTCCCATTGATCCAGAGCTGTTGATGATATCTGGTGGCGGGAGGTCCCATGGCTCCATAGCCATTGGAGATGAACTTATCCGTTGTCCTAGCACTCTCCCGGAGATCAAGGCGCGCCAGTCGAGCTCCGCTCCTGAGATAAGGCCTCGTGAACGGCCAGTGCAACTCTCCATCAAGGTTAGTGATACGTACTCAGTTATCTTTCTCAATTACATTGTGTGCGCTTCCATCAATGATTACAAATGGTCATGTGAGTGGTGTTGCAGGCTGCTATACAGAGTGAGAGAGATAGAACGGAGAAACTTCTGGTGGAGGCGGCGGAGAGGCGGCGGGAGTTGGAGGAGAGGACGACAAAGATGATGGAGGAGAAGAGGGCACGGAATGACATGCAGGCAAGGGCCATGTACGAGATCCTTGTGGTAAGTTTCTTCTGCGGATTAGCCAAAACATTCATGTAGTGTTTGTCTCATTACTAACTAGTATGACTGAGTCGTCAAAACCAAATGTGCAGTCTGTGTGCGAGAAGACAGGTCAGACCGCTCCGCCGATGCCAGTGATTGCTCCTGGGACCACGGTGAGTTTTATTTGAATGGACATTACTTGCTAGTCTTAACATTTGAGTGTCATCATGCTAACAAGACATTGGAAATGATCTTTGGTGCAGTGTAACTCCAGACAAGCATCGCACGATCCTTCTCCAGCTACCGACACGAGCCACCCCGCTCCTACACCTCCTGGATCTCGGTAAGTTTATCTAGTGTTTTGCTTAACACATGCATAAAGACCTAGACTTAGCTTTATTTCCTCCAATGCTTACCATAATGACCTAGACTTAGCTTCTTCTCCTCCAAAATGACTTAATAAGCTTACTGACCTCCAAAACCATCCATTTTACCTAAGTTAGCTCTAAAACGATCTGTACTTAGCTTACTTATGTCAAAAATTGCATAATTAGCTTAGTTAGCTCATAGACGATCCATTTTACCTAAGTTAGCTCTAAAATGACCCATTTTACCTAGGTTAGCTTATAAATGATCCAGTTCATCCAAGTTAGCTCAAAAATGACCCATTTTACCTAGATTAGCTCCTAAATGATCCATTTTACCTACGTTAGCTTTAAAATGACCCATTTCACCTAGGTTAACTCCAAAATGACCCATCTTACCTAGGGTATCTCATAAACGATCCATTTCAACTAATTTAGCTCTTAAACAATCCATTTCACCAAGTTAGCTAAAAACGATCCATTTCACCTAAATTAGCTCTTAAATGATCCATTTCACCTAAGTTAGCTCAAAAAGATCCATTTCAACTAAATTAGCTCATAAATGATCCATTTCACCTAAGTTAGCTCAAAAACAATCCATTTCAACTAAGTTAGCTCATAAATGATCCATTTCACCTAAGTTAGCTAAAAAACGATCCATTTCACCTTAGTTACCTCAAAAACGATCCATTTGACCTTAGTTAGCTCATAAACGACCCATTTCAACTAAGTTAGCTCATAAATGATCCATTTCACCTTAGCTAGCTCATAAACGACCCATTTCAACTTAGTTAGCTCATATATGATCCATTTCACGTAAGTTAGCTCATAAATGATATACTCTTCTTGTTCTAGTCTTCTTCTTGTTCTACTCTTCTTGTTCTAACTTTCTTATTTTTCATTTTGCAGATTTCATTCACTTGACGAAAGCTTGCATAGATGGAGTGCTCCTTATCCCTTTCTCTGTTTCTTTTATATCGTTGAACTATGCATGTATCATTGGATGAAACTGTTGTAATATATATGGTTGGATGCCTCTATGTTGAACTTGTTATGTATGATGGAACTATGCATGTAATATATATGGTTGGATGATGAAGTTATGTGTTGGATATCTTATATGTTTGCTCTCTAATGGCCTTTTGAAATATATCTATATATGTCATATATATTTGTGATGAAAATTGTTGGATTTAATAAAAAACAGATAAAAGAGCCAATATGCAGGCTCTTTGCCATCTGCCACCGACGGCAACGGGCTCTTTGCCGTCTGCCGCGGACGGCAAAGAAGACACATGGAATCTAACTGTGCTTCCTGGGAGCTGACCCATTTGGTCAGTTTGCCTACAGTGGCAGACGGCAAAGACTTTGCCATCAGTGGCGGACGACAAAGAACCTGCACTTTGCCATCAGTGGCAGATGGCAAAGAACCTGCCATGTAGTGACGTGTAGATGACATCATACGGCGGACGGCAAAGACACTAGAAATTTTGCCGTCAGCGGCGGACAGCAAAGGCCTGCCATTAGCCACTTAACGGACTGACAGCGCAATTATTGTCGTTCGCTCTCTTTGCCGTCCGCCGCAGACCGCAAAGGGCCTTTGCCGTCAGCCGCCAGGAAGCAGACGGCAAAGTAGCTGTTTACCGTAGCCTACTTTGCCGGAGCCTTTTGCCGTCCGCTGCTGACGGCAAAGGCCTTTGCCGTCCGCCATTCATGCCTTTGCCGTCCGCCGTGGCAGACGGCAAAGTAGCTGATTCCTGTAGTGTCACTTAGCCATAGAATTATATAATTTTAAATTTCGGCGAAGCCCCTAGTATTCGGAAGACCGAGTTCGGGGCGCTATCCACGCCTAGGCCGGACAAAGCTAGCTCCTCGCTCTAAGCGGCATAAGTCTTTAGGGACTCAAAAACCTCTCGAACAGCGACCGGCTCTCGCCCTATCATGACGGTCAGTTTTAGCTTTCTCTACTGAGGTGCTTAACCCAGCTCAACTGGGGCACAATCGTAGTAGTTCTCCCAGCGCTACCTTAGCCGATATAACGGAACGTAAGGTACCAAAACATGGGAGCCGGGCAAACCCAACTATTGACCCAAGACATGATTCGGAGCCGATGCATATAATGCTATAAGTTCAGGGTGCCACACTCGTGAGAGTGTTCAGACTTCTCACACCATATTCTGGGGTACTTAAGCCCCTGGTGTATTGGCCGTACCAAAGTGTACGGTTGCGTAATGTCATAACTGAACATATTTACATAAAAATGAATGCAATAATAGACAAGAGCTATGTATTGTTTATTAAAAGGTTGCTGTGAAAGCAGAACGATACAAATAGTGCGATAAGCAAGAGATGGGATTATTTGACATGTCCCCCTCCAGGGGCAAGCTGCGAGACTTTATGTAAGACAGGAATTTAGCTCGTTATAGAGACCACCTGGACATTCGACGTAGCTTGCTGCTTCCCTGGCTGTTGCATCGTGAGTTCGGCGATTGTACTGCCGGACAGGCCTTCCGGATAGTGGAGTCCTGAAAGTAAAAAAAAAAGAATGACAAAATCGGGATCCCCTAGTGCGGTTGAGCCGCATTTTGGGCGTGCCGTGGTTGTGCCCCTCCCATTATGCCCATGGTATTTCCAGAGCGTAATTATGTACGCGTAGTACTGGTTTCGCAATTTCGCAAGGGCTGGGGTTGGGGCCGCACTGCTACACTTGCTCGGAACGTGCCAGGCGGTATTGCTGTAGGTTACTTTGGGCGTGCTTGACGGTGTCCGGACATTTAATAGCTGGACTGGAGAATTGCCTTGAGAGGCTACTTTGTACTTCCACCGCGAGGGCCGCCGTATGCTCCTCCGTTTGGAGAGAGCGTTCGGTGTTTCCGTTGAGCGTAATGACTCCTCGAGGGCCTGGCATCTTGAGCTTGAGGTATGCATAGTGCGGCACCGCATTGAACTTTGCAAATGCAGTTCGTCCGAGCAGGGCGTGATAGCCACTGCGGAACGGGACTATGTCGAATATTAACTCCTTGCTTCAGAAATTATCCGGGGATCCGAAGACCACTTCGAGTGTAACTGAGCCTGTACAGTTGGCCTCTACATCTAGTATGACGCCTTTAAAGGTTCTCTTTGTG
Organism: Triticum aestivum; assembly: GCF_018294505.1. Classification (NCBI taxonomy): domain Eukaryota; kingdom Viridiplantae; phylum Streptophyta; class Magnoliopsida; order Poales; family Poaceae; genus Triticum; species Triticum aestivum. Next base: position 660,291,336 of record NC_057795.1, read on the forward strand.
GGTTTAATCCTTGAGGGATCTATGCCCATTTTTCGCACTGTATCCTGATAAAGCAGGTTCAGGCTGCTGCCGCCGTCCATAAGGACTCTAGTGAGGTGAAATCCGTCAATGATTGGGTCTAGAACCAATGTGGTGAATCCGCCGTGGCGAATGCTAGTGGGGTGGTCCCTTCGATCAAAAGTGATCGGGCAGGAGGACCATGGGTTGAACTTTGGGGCAACTGGCTCTAACGCATACACGTCCCTGAGTGCATGCTTCCACTCCATTTTGGGGATGTGGGTTGCGTATATCATGTTCACCATCCGCACTTGTGGGGGAAAGCCCTTTTGTCCCCTGTTGTTCGGCGGCCGGGGCTCCTCCTCGTCATCGCTATGCAGCCCCTTGTCTCTGTTTTAGGCGCTTAACTTGCCTACCTGCTTGAACACGTAACAATCCCTGTTGGTGTGACTAGCTAGTTTTTCGGGGGTGCCGTGTATCTGGCACAAGCGATCGAGTATTCGGTCCAAATTGGACGGGCCCGGAGTACTTCTTTTGAATGGCTTTTTCCGCTGACCGGGTTTAGAGCCTCGGAATCCGGCACTAACTGTCGTATCCTCCACATTGTCGCTGTTAATGCGGCGCTTGTGTTTGCGACCTGCCATTGTTGTCCTTGGTATCCGAATTACCAGGGCTCTTGGTCATGTTATTACTACGAGCTAGCCAGCTGTCTTCTCCCACGCAAAAGCGGGTCATGAGTGTTGTGAGGGCTGCCATGGATTTCGGCGTTTCCTGTCCTAGGTGCTGGGCAAGCCATTCGTCACGGATGTTATGTTTGAAGCTGCAAGGGCCTCTGCATCCGGACAGTCGACTATTTGATTTTTCTTGGTTAGGAACCGTGTCCAGAATTGTCTGGACGATTCATCTGGCTGCTGAATGATGTGGCTTATGTCATCGGTGTCTCGTGGTCGCACATATGTTCCCTGGAAATTGTCGAGGAATGCGGCTTCCAGGTCCTCCCAGCAACCAATTGACTCTGCTGGCAAGCTGTTAAGCCAATGTCGAGCTGGTCCTTTAATCTTGAGTGGGAGGTCTTTGATAGCGTGTAGATCATCACCGCGGGCCATGTGGATATGAAGGAGATAGTCCTCGATCCATACCGCAGGATCTGTTGTGCCATTGCATGATTCGATGTTTACGGGTTTAAAACCCTCGGGGATTTGATGATCCATTACTTCATCTGTGAAGCATAGTGGGTGTGTGGCGCCTCTGTACTGGGCTATATCATGACGTACCTCAAATGAGCTTTGTCTGCTGTGTTCGGCCTGGCCGTATTTTCCATATCCGGCATGACGGTTATCATCATGTGTCGTGGGGCGCCCACGCGATCCCTAGATCGATCTTGTTTGCCTTGCCTTGTCCTCCAATATGTCCCCATAAGCCTGCGTTTGAAACGCTCTTGTTCAACGGGATCCTCAGGCACGACAAATTCATCGTCGTCGAGGCTTGCCTCGTCTTCAGAGGGAGGCATGTAATTATCGTCCTCTACCTCTCTATCTGCCGCTCTCTCATGAGGGCTGGCTTCTCCATCCTCCTGTGCTGAATCCAGCTGGAGGGGGTTGTCTTCGGCACTGTCCGGGGTGTTATTATCTCCCGTGCGGAATCGCCGTTTTTGCTTTGGCGGGACTTAGAGCGGCGCCGCGGACACCGGCGCTTAGGCTGCTTCTTGGAGGGGTCATCCTCCGTTGTTCCATCGCCATTCCCTTCTTTTGGGGTGTCCAGCATGTATTTGTCGTATGACAAGGTGGCCTTCCAGTGCCCTAGAGCCGATGGGTCTTGGTCGTCTCCTGCATCGGCGTCCATACCGTCGATGTCTTCGGTGTCGAAGTCGAGCATGTCGGTTAAATCATTGACAGTGGCTACGAAGTGGGTGGTGGGTGGGCTTTGAATTTCTTCGTCGTCCGGATCCCAACCTTGCTGACCATAGTCCGGCCAGGGCTCTCCTGATAAAGAGAGAGACTTTAGTGAATTTAGAATGTCGCCAAAGGGCGAGTGCTGAAAGATGTCCGCGGCGGCGAACTCCATGATCGGCGCCCAATCGGGTTCGATCAATAGGGGCGCAGGAGGTTCGGAGTCCGGATAGGAGTCCGGCACCTTGGTGTCGCGAGCTTCGCAAAGGACAAGGCGGGTGTTCGGCTTGATCGCCGTAGAGATTGCAGCCCCCGAGGCGGTGTCCAGCCACCCGTCCTCGATTGGCGCAGTAGGCTCCGAACTAAGGGTCGGAGCGGACTCTGGGCGGCCTCCTGGGCACTGTTCGGCGGCAGCGCTAGATCATGCCCATCGTGACAGTGCGGCGCGCCCGGCCGTGGCTCGAATCCGTCAAAGATCAAGTCTCCGCGGATGTCAGCCGTGTAGTTCAAGCTTCCAAATCTGACCTGATGGCCAGGGGCGTAGCTTTCGATCTGCTCCAGATGGCCAAGCGAATTGGCCCGCAGTGCAAATCCGCCGAATACGAAGATCTGTCCGGGGAGAAAAGTCTCACCATGGAGCGCTTCGTTGTTGATGATCGGAAGAGCCATCGGGCCTAAAGATGATGACACAGAGGGATTCTCAATGAAAGCACCAATGTCGGTGTCAAAACCGGCGGATCTCGGGTAGGGGGTCCCGAACTGTGCGTCTAGGCGGATGGTAACATGAGACAAGGGACACGGTGTTTTTACCCAGGCTCGGGCCCTCTCGATGGAGGTAAAACCCTACTCCTGCTTGATTAATATTGATGATATGGGTAGTACAAGAGTAGATCTACCACGAGATCAAAGATGCTAAACCCTAGAAGCTAGCCTATGGTATGATTGTTGTTCGTCCTACGGACTAAAACCCTCCGGTTTATATAGACACCGGAGAGGGCTAGGGTTACACAGAGTCGGTTGGAGGAGATCTACATATCCGTATCGCCAAGCTTGCCTTCCACGCCAAGGAAAGCCCCATCCGGACACGGGACGAAGTCTTCAATCTTGTATCTTCATAGTCCAGGAGTCCAGCCAAAGGTTATAGTCCGGTCATCCGGACACCCCCTAATCCGGGACTCCCTCACTAGGCATGATGATGGCAATGATGCTCACATAAAAGATAAGAATTCAATCATAAAAGGAGCATCATGAAGCATATGACTAGCACATTTAAGTCTAACCCACTTCCTATGCATAGGGATTTTGTGAACAAACAACTTATGGGAACAATAATCAACTAGCATAGGAAGGTAACACAAGCATAGCTTCAAGAATTTAAGCACACAGGGAGGAAACTTGATATTATTGCAATTCCTACAAGCATATGTTCCTCTCTCATAATAATTTTCAGTAGCATCATGAATGAATTCAACAATATAACCAGCACCTAAACATTCTTTTCATGATCTACAAGCATAGAAAATTTACTACTCTCCACATAAGCAAATTTCTTCTCATGAATAGTAGTGGGAGCAAACTCAACAAAATAACTATCATGTGATTGAAAATTAAGATCAAGATGACACGTTTCATGGTTATCATTATTCTTTAAAGCATATGTGTCATCACAATAATCATCATAGATAGGAGGCATGCTTTCATCATAGTAAATTTGCTCATCAAAGCTTGGGGGACAAGAAATATCATCTCCATCAAACATAGCTTCCCCAAGCTTGTGGCTTTGCATATCATTAGCATCATGGATATTCTAGGAATTCATGCTAACAACATTGCAATCATGCTCATCATTCACATATTTTATGCCAAGAATTCTATGTAATTCTTCTTCTAGTACTTGAGCACAATTTTCCTTTCCATCATACTCACGAAAGATATTAAAAAGATGAAGCATATGTGACAAACTTAATTCCATTTTTTTGTAGTTTTCTTTTATAGAATAAACTAGTGCTAAAACAAGAAACAAAAAGATTCAATTGCAAGATCTAAAGATATACCTTCAAGCGCTAACCTCCCCGGCAACGGCGCTAGAAAAGAGCTTAGTTGACGGGGTGTGAGTGAGCGCCCTTTACCTAGCCTCCCCGGCAACGGCGCCAGAAAAGAGCTTGATGTCTACTACACAACCTTCTTCTTGTAGACGTTGTTGGGCCTGCAAGTGCACATGTTTGTAGGACAGTAGCCAATTTCCCTCAAGTGGATGACCTAAGGTTTATCAATCCGTAGGAGGCATAGGATGAAGATGGTCTCTCTCAAGCAACCCCGCAACCAAATAACAAAGAGTCTCTTGTGTCCCCAACACACCCAATACAATGGTAAATTGTATAGGTGCACTAGTTCGGTGAAGAGATGAAGATACAAGTGCAAGATAGATGGTAGATAAAGGTATTTGTAATCTGAAATAATAAAAACATCAAGGTAACTAATGATAAAAGTGAGCGTAAACGGTATTGCAATGATAGGAAACAAGGCCTAGGGTTCATACTTTCACTAGTGCAAGTTCTCTCAACAATAATAACATAGATAGATCATATAACAAGCCCTCAACATGCAACAAAGAGTCACTCCAAAGCCACTAATACCGGAGAACAAACGTAAAGATTATGGTAGGGTACGAAACCACCTCAAAGTTATCCTTTCTGTTCTATCTATTCAAGAGTTCGTAGTAAAATAACATAAAGCTATTCTTTCTGCTCAATCCATCATAGAGTTCATACTAGAATAACACCTTAAGACACAAATCAACCAAAACCCTAATGTCACCTAGATACTCCATTGTCACCTCAAGTATCCGTGGGCATGATTATACGATATGCATCACACAATCTCAGATTCATCTATTCAACCAACAGAAAGTACTTCAAAGAGTGCCCCAAAGTTTCTACCAGAGAGTCAAGAACGTGTGCCAACCCCTATGCATAGGTTCCCCATGTCACGAAACCCGCAAGTTGATCACCAAAACATACATCAAGTGGCACATGATATCCCATTGTCACCACAGATAATCACGGCAAGACATACATCAAGTGTTCTCATAAAAGACTCAATATGATAAGATAACTTCAAAGGGGAAACTCAATTCATCACAAGAGAGTAGAGGGGGAGAAACATCATAAGATCCAACTACAATAGCAAAGCTCGAGATACATCAAGATCGTGCCATAGAGGGAACACGAGAGAGAACACGAGAGAGAGAGAGAGAGAGAGATCAAACACATAGCTACTGGTACATACCCTCAGCCTCGAGGGTGAACTACTCCCTCCTCGTCATGGATAGCACCGGGATGATGAAGATGGCCTCCGGTGATGGGTTACCCCCTCCGGCAGGGTGCCGGAACAGGGTCCTGATTGGTTTTTGGTGGCTACAGAGGCTTGCGGTGGCGGAACTCCCGATCTATCTTATGTTCTGGAAGTTTTAGGGTACAAGAGTATATATGGGTGCATGCAGGGGGTACGCCGGAGGAGCTATGGGGGCCCCACAAGGCAGGGGCGCGCCCAAGGGGGCGCCTCCACCCTCGTGGGCAGCCCGTATCTCCCCTGACGTGCACTCCAAGTTCCCTGGGTTGCTTTCCTTCCAAAAATAACTTCTCCAGTTGATTTCGTTCCGTTTTGACTCCGTCAGATGTTCCTTTTCCTCGAAACACTGAAATAGGCATAAAACAGCAAATCTGGGCTGGGCCTCCGATTAATAGGTTAGTCCCAAAAATAATATAAAAGTGGATAATAAAGCCCAATATTGCCTAAAACAGTAGATAAAGTAGCATGGAGCAATCAAAAATTATAGATACGTTGGAGACGTATCACGTGTGCTGAACACGAAGGTGACGTACGTTCGGTACTTGGATCGGTTAGATCGTGAAGACGTTCGACTACATCAACCGCGTTACTAAACGCTTCCGCTTTTGGTCTACGAGGGTACATGGACACACTCTCCCGTCTCGTCGCTATGCATCTCCTTGATAGATCTTGCGTGATCGTAGGAAATGTTTTGAATTAATACGTTCCCCAACACTTGCTGGATCAAGAAGGAGGAGACGTCCCCGGGCTGTACGTGTGTTGAACGCGAAGGCACCATCCGTTCGACGCTTGGATCAGATCTTCTGTGATTTAAATCGCCGCGAGTACGACTCCATCAACCATGTTCTTGTAATGCTTCCGCTTAGCGATCTTCAAGGGTATGAAGATGCACTCTCTCTCTGGTTGCTAGTATCTCCTACATTGATCTTGGTGACACGTAGGAAAATTTTGAATTATTACTACATTCCCCAATAGTGATATCAGAGCTAGGTCTATGCGTAGATTCTATGCGCGAGTAGAACACAAGTAGTTGTGGGCGATGATTTGGTCAATTTGCTTACCGTTACTAGTCTTATCTTGATTCGGTAGCATTGTGGGATGAAGTGGCCTGGGCCAACCTTACACGTACACTTACGTGAGACAGGTTCCATCGACTAACATGCACTTGTTGCATAAGGTGACTAGCGGGTGTCTGCCTCTCCCACTTTAGTCGGATCGGATTTGATGAAGAGGGTCCTTATGAAGGGTAAATAGCAATTGGCATATCACCGTTGTGGCTTTTGCGTAGGTAAGAAATGTTCTTGCTAGAAACACTTAGCAGCCACGTAAAACATGCAACAATTAGAGGACGTCTAACTTGTTTTTGCAGGGTATGCTCTGTGATGTGATATGGCCAAAAGGATGTAATGAATTATATATGTGATGTATGAGATTGATCATGTTCTTGTTATAGGAATCACGACTTGCATGTCGATGAGTATGACAACCGGCAGGAGCCATAGGAGTTGTCTTAATTTATTGTATGACCTGCGAGTCAATTTAAGCGCCATGTAATTACTTTACTTTATTGCTAACCATTAGCCATAGTAGTATAGGTAATAGTTGGCGAGACAACTTCATGAAGACACGATGATGGAGATCATGGTGGCATGCTGGTGACGATGGTGATCATGCCGCACCTCGAAGATGGAGATCAAAAGCGCAAGATGATATTGGCCATATCATGTCACTATGATTTGCATGTGATATTTGTCATGTTTACATCTTATTTGCTTAGAACGATGGTAGCATAAATAAGATGATCCCTCACTCAAATTACAAGAAATGTGTTCCCCCTAACCGTGCATCGTTGCGAAGGTTCGTTGTTTTGAAGCACCACGTGATGATAGGGTGTGATAGATTCTAACGTTCGCATAAAACGGGTGTAAGCCAGATTTATACATGTGAAACGCTTAGGTTGACTTGACGAGCCTAGCATGTACAGACATGGCCTCGGAACACGAGAGACCGAAAGGTCGAACATGAGTCGTATGGTAGATGCGATCAACATGGAGATGTTCACCGTTGATGACTAGTCCATCTCACGTGATGATCGAACACGGCCTAGTTGATTCGGATCATGTATCACTTAGATGACTAGAGGTATGTCTATCTGAGTGGGAGTTCATTAAATAATTTGATTAGATGAACTTAATTATCATGAACTTAGTCTAAAATTGTCTTTACAATCTATCCTGTAGATCCAATGGCCCACGCTAATGTTGCCCTCAAATTCAACGCGTTCCTAGAGAAAACCAAGCTGAAAGACGATGGAAGCAACTATACGGACTGGGTCCGTAACTTGAGGATCATCCTCATAGCTGCCACCAAGCACCGCTGGTGATGCACCCATTTTCCCAGCAACTCAAGACGTTATGAATGTTTGGTAGTCGCGTAGTGATGATTACTCCCTGGTTTAGGGCGGCATGCTTTACAGCTTAGAATCGGGGCTCCAAAAGCGTTTTGAGCAACATAGAGCATATGAGATGTTCCAAGAGCTGAAAATGGTTTTCCAAGCTCATGCCCGGGTCGGGAGATATGAAGTCTCTGACAAGTTCTATAGTTGTAAGATGGAGGAAAGCAGTTCTGTCAGCGAGCATATACTCAAAATTTCTGAGTTGCACAACCGCTTGTCTCAGCTAGGAGTTAATCTTCCAGATGACTCAGTCATTGACAGAATCCTCTAGTCGCTTCCACCTAGCTACAAGAGCTTTGTGATGAATTACAATATGCAAGGGATGGAGAAGTTCGTTCCTGAGTTATATTCGATGCTGAAATCAGCGAAGGTGGAGATCAAAAAGTAACATCAAGTGTTGATTGTGAATAAGACCACTAGTTTCAAGAAAGGCAAGGGAAAGAAGAACTTCAAGAAGGATGGCAAGGGAGTTGCCGCGCCCGGTAAGTCGGTTGCCAGGAAGAAGCCAAAGAATGGACCCAAGCCTGAGACTGAGTGCTTTTATTACAAGGGAAATGGTCACTGGAAGCGGAACTGCCCCAAGTACTTAGCGGATAAGAAGGCCGGAAACACCAAAGGTATATATGATATACATGTTATTGATGTGTACCTAACTAGCACTCGTAGTAGCTCCTGGGTATTTGATATCAGTGTGGTTTCTCACATTTGTAACTCAAAACAGGAGCTGCGGAATAAGTGGATACTGGCGAAGGATGAGGTGACAATGCGCGTCGGGAATGGTTCCAAGGTCGATGTGATTGCCGTCGGCACACTACCTCTACATCTACCTTCGGGATTAGTTTTAAACCTCAATAATTGTTATTTAGTACCATATTTGAGCATGAACATTGTATCTGGATCTCGTTTGATGCGAGATGGCTACTCATTTAAATCCGATAATAATAGTTGTTCTATTTATATGAGAGATATGTTTTATGGTCCTACCCGTTGGTCAATGGTTTATTCTTATTGAATCTCGAATGTGATGTTACACATATTCATAGTGTGAATGCCAAAAGATGTAAGGTTGATAATGATAGTCCCACATACTTGTGGCACTACCGCCTTGGTCACATTGGTGTCAAACGCATGAAGAAACCCCATGCATATGGACTTTTGGAGTCTCTTGATTATGAATCATTTTACACATGTGAATCATGCCTCATGGGCAAAATGACCAAGACTCCGTTCTCCAGAACAATGGAGCAGGAAACCAACTTGTTAGAAATAATACATACTGATATATGCGGTCCAATGGGTGTTGAGGTTCGCGGTGGCTACCGTCATGTTCTCACCCTCATTGATGACTTAAGTAGATATGGGTATGTCTACTTAATGAAACACAAGTCTGAGACCTTTGAAAAGTTCAAGGAATTTCAGAGCGAGGTAGAAAATCAACGTGACAGGAAAATAAAGTTCTGACTATCAGATCATGGAGGAGAATATTTGAGTCACAAATTTGGCACGCACTTAAGGAAATGTGGAATTGTTTCACAACTAATGTCGCCTGGAACACCTCAGCGAAATGGTGTGTCCAAACGTCATAATCGCACTCTATTGGATATGGTGCGATCTATGATGTCTCTTACCGATCTACCGCTATTATTTTGGGATTATGCTTTAGAGACTGCCGCATTCACTTTAAATAGGGCACCATCTAAATCCATTGAGATGACACTGTTTGAATTATGGTTTGGGAAGAAACCTAAGCTGTCATTTCTGAAAGTTTGGGGATGCGATGCTTATGTAAAGAAACTTCAACCTGCAAAGCTCGAACCCAAATCAAAAAAATGTGTCTTCATAGGATACCCTAAGGAAACTATTGGGTATACCTTCTACCTTAGATATGAGGGCAAGATCTTTGTTGTCGAGAATGGGTCCTTTCTGGAGAAAGAGTTTCTCTCGAAAGAAGTAAGTGGGAGGAAAGTAGAACTTGATGAGGCAACCCCTCTTGAACCAAAAAGTAGCACAGCTCAGGAAGATGTTTCTGTGGTTCATGCACCGACTAGAGAGAAAGTTAATGATGATGATCATGAAACTTCGGATCAAGTTACTACTGAACTTTGTAGGTCCACAAGGACACGTTGCACATCAGAATGGTATGGCAACCCTGTCCTGGAAATCGTGTTGTTAGACAACGGTAAACCTTCAAACTATGAAGAACAGATGGCGGGCCCGGATTCCAACAAATGGCTTGAAGCCGTGAAATCCGAGATAGGATCCACGTATGAGAACAAAGTCTGGACTTTGGTGGAGTTGCCCAATGATCAGCAAGCCATAGAGAATAAGTGGATCTTTAAGAAGAAGAATGACGCAGATGGTTGCTACCTCTTGAGCATGCGTTGGTTTTTTCCTTGAAGAGGAAAGGGTGATGTAGCAAAGAAGCGTAAGTATTTCCCTCAATTTTTGACAACCAAGGCATCAATCCAGTAGGAGGCTCCATGCAAGTCCCTCGTACCTACACAAACAAACAAGAACCTCGCAACCAATGCGATAAAGGGGTTTTCAATCCCTTCACGGCCACTTGCGAAAGTGAGATCTGATAGAGATAATATGATAAGATAAATATTTTTGGTATTTTTATGATATAAATTGAAAAGTAAAGATTGCAAAATAAAGTAGATTGGAAACTTATATGATAGAGAATAGACCGGGGGCCATAGGTTTCACTAGTGGCTTCTCTCAAGATAGCATAAGTATTACGGTGGGTGAAAAAATTACTGTCGAGCAATTGATAGAAAAGTGCATAGTTATGAGAATATCTAGGCATGATCATGTATATAGGCATCACGTCCGCAACAAGTAGACCGACTCCTGCCTGCATCTACTACTATTACTCCACACATCGACCACTATCCAGCATGCATCTAGAGTATTAAGTTCATAAGAACAAAGTAACGCATTAAGCAAGATGACATGATGTAGAAGGATAAACTCAAGCAATATGATATAACCCCATCGTTTTATCCTCGATGGCAACAATACAATACGTGCCTTGCTGCCCCTGCTGTCACTGGGAAAGGACACCGCAAGATTGAACCCAAAGCTAAGCACTTCTCCCATTGCAAGAAAGATCAATCTAGTAGGCCAAACCAAACTGATAATTCGAAGAGACTTGCAAAGATAACCAATCATACATAAAAGAATACAAAGGAGATTCAAATATTTCTCATATATAAACTTGATCATAAACCCACAATTCATCGGATCTTGACAAACACACCGCAAAAAGAGTTACATCGAATAGATCTCCAAGAAGATCGAGGAGAACTTTGTATTGAGATTCAAAGAGAGAGAAGAAGCCATCTAGCTAATAACTATGGACCCGAAGGTTTGTGGTAAACTACTCACAACTCATCGGAGAGGCTTTGGCGTTGATGTAGAAGCCATCTGTGATCAATTCCCCCTCCGACGGAGCGCCAGAAAAGGCTCCAAGATGGGATCTCACGGGTACAGAAGGTTGTGGCGGTGGAAATAGTTTTTCGTGGTGCCCCTGGATGTTTTCGGGGTACGTAGATATATATAGGTGAAGGAAGTCGGTCAGGGGAGCCACGAGGGGCCCACGAGGCAGGGGGTGCCCCCCCTAGGGTGCGCCCTACACCCTCGTGGACGCCTCGGCTGCTTCTTGACATCCACTCCAAGTCTCCTGGATTGCGCTTGTTCCAAAAAGATCGCACCCGAAGGTTTCATTCCGTTTGGACTCTGTTTGATATTCCTTTTCTGCAAAACACTAAAATAGGCAAAAAAATAGCAATTCGGGTTGGGCCTCCGGTTAGTAGGTTAGTCCGAAAAATGATATAAAAGTGTATAGTAAAGCCCATAAACATCCAAAACGGGTAATATAATAGCATGGAACAATAAAAAATTATAGATATGTTGGAGACGTATCAATGGTAATGTGAACGTCTATAAAGCTCGGCTTGTCGCTAAGGGTTATCGACAAGTTCAAGGAGTTGACTACGATGAGACCTTCTCACCCGTAGCGATGATGAATCCGTCCGAATCATGTTAGCAATTGCCGTATTCTATGATTACGAGATCTATCAAATGGACGTCAAAACGGCATTCCTTAATGGTTTCCTTAAGGAAAAATTGTATATGATGCAGCCAGGAGGTTTTGTCGATCCTAAGAATGCTGACAAGGTATGCAAGCTCCAGCGCTCCATCTATGGGTTGGTGCAAGCATCTCAGAGTTGGAACATTCGCTTTAATGAAGTGATCAAAGTGTTTAGGTTTATACAGACTTATGGAGAAGCATGTATTTACAAGAAAGTGAGTGGGAGCTCTGTAACATTTCTCATATTATATGTGGATGACATACTATTGATGGGAAATGATATAGAACTTTTGGAAAGCATAAAGGCCTACTTGAATAATTGTTTTTCAATGAAGGACCTTGGAGAAGCTGCTTACATACTAGGGATCAAGATCTATAGAGATAGATCGAAACGCCTCACTGGTCTTTCACAAAGCACATACCTTGACAAGATATTTAAGAAGTTCAATATGGATCAGTCCAAGAACGGGTTCTTGCCTGTATTGCAAGGTGCGAGATTGAGCACAGCTCAATGCCCGACCTTAGCAGAAGATAGAGAAAATATGAGTGTCATCCCCTATGCCTCAGCCATAGGCTCTATTATGTATGCCATGTTGTGTACCAAACCTGATGTGAACCTTGCCATAAGTTTGGTAGGGAGGTACAAAAGTGATCCCAGGATGGAACACTAGACAGCGGTCAAGATTATCCTGAAGTACCTGAAAAGGACTAAGGATATGTTTCTCGTTTATGGAGGTGCCCAAGAGCTCATCATAAAGGGTTACGTCGATGCTAGCTTTGACACAAATCCAGATGACTCCAAGTCACAAACCGGATACGTGTATATTTTGAATGGTGGGGCAGTCAGCTGATGCAGTTGCAAGCAAAGCGTCGTGGTGGGTTCTACATGTGAAGCGGAGTACATAGCTGCTCCGGAAGCAGCACAGGAGGCAGTCTGGATGAAGGAGTTTATCACCGACCTAGGAGTTATTCCCAATGCGTCGGTCCTGATGACTCTCTTCTGTGACAACACTGGAGCTATTGCCCTTACCAAGGAGCCCAAGTTTCACAAGAAGACTAGGCACATTGATTGTCGCTTCAACTCCATTCGTGAATATATTCAAGATGGAGACATCTAATTGTAAAGTGCATATAGATCTGAATGTCGCAGATCCGTTGACTAAACCTCTTCCACAAGCAAAACATGATCAGCACTAGAACTCTATGGTTGTTCAATTCATCACAATGTAACTACATTATTGACTCTAGTGCAAGTGGGAGACTGTTGGAAATATGCCCTAGAGGCAATAATAAAATTGTTATTATTATATTTCCTTGTTCATGATAATTGTCTATTGTTCATGCTATAATTGTATTAACCGGAAACCATAATACATGTGTGAATACGTAGACCACAACATGTCCCTAGTGAGCCTCTAGTTGACTAGATCGTTGATCAATAGATGGTTGTGGTTTCCTAACCATGGACATTGGATGTCGTTGATAACAGGATCACATCATGAAGAGAATGATGTGATGGACAAGACCCAATCCTAAGCATGGCACAAGATCGTGTAGTTCGTTTGCTAGAGCTTTCCTAATATCAAGTATCATTTCCTTAGACCATGAGATTGTGCAACTCCCGGATACCGTAGGAATGCTTTGGGTGTATCAAACATCAGAACATAACTGGGTGACCATAAAGGTGCACTATAGGTATCTCCGAAAGTGTCTGTTGGGTTGGCACGAATCGAGACTGGGATTTGTCACTCCGTATGACGGAGAAATATCTCTGGGCCCACTTGGTAATGCATCACTACAAAAAAAAGACACATCCATGACATTTTGGGCCGAACAAAATTTTTTTCTGTCATACATATGACACTTCTATGACGATAATTGTGACAAAACCCGGTATCATCATAGATGTGGTGGGCTCCTACTTCTATGACAAAAAATCATGAAAGAAAATGGGCTTTTCATCCTGGGCGGGCCGGAGACGCAGCTGCATGACATTCTTTGGGCCGTCCATGACAGGAAAAACCGTGGTAGAAGCGAGGGGGAGGAAAATTTCGGGGAGTTGCCGGTTACGGTGGGAGGTCGGGGGCCAAGCGATGCGCGTTTCTCTCGTACACGTACGCGCGTGTGTGCGAGGCGTTGGCTCTAACTGAACCCGAGCGAGGCGTTGGGCTCTAATTGAACCCGAGCGATTGCACTGCAGGCTACACGTTACTGAACCCGAGCGATCGATCGATAGCTGTTAACTGAACCCGATGGAGCGATTCCTTCGCTACTGCTGCTAACTGAAGCCGATCGATTGGATGAACAGGGAGCGTTGCGAGGGGGGAGGGGGGTTGGATGAACAATGAGCGGTGGCATTGCCTCTGGATGAACAGGACCCCGTGGTGTGGAGGGCTGGATGAACAGTAGAGGGTGGAGGGGTGGCCGTGGAGGGGTGGTTGAACAGGGCCCCATGGTGTGGAGGGCTGGATGAACAGTAGACGGTGGAGGGGTGGTTGGACAGTAGCCGGTGGAGTAGCGCGCGGTGGAGGCTGGATGAACAGGAGCCCGTGGAGGCTGGAGGAGGTCGACGGTAGCCCGTGGAGGCTGGAGGAGGTCGACGATGGAGATGAACAGTGTCCCGTGGAGTCCCGTTTTGCGGTACGCCACACCCCTCCCGATGAACAGGACCCCCGTTTCGACCATAGGAGGTCCGTTTCCTCCGTTTTGCGGTACGCCACACCCCTCCCGATGAACAGAACCCCCGTTTCGACCGTAGGAGGTCCGTCTCCTCTGTTTGGCGGTACGCCACACCCCTCCCGATCAACAGGACCCCCGTTTCGAACGTAGGAGGTATGTTTCCTCCGTTTTGCGGTACGCCACACCACTCCCGATCAAAACGACCCCGTTTTGACCGTAGGAGGTCTATTTCCTCCGTTTTGCGGTACGCCACACCCCTCCCAATCAATAGGACCCCGTTCCGAACGTAGGAGGTCCGTTTCCTCTGTTCTGCGGTATGCTAGGCATCGTTTCCATCGCCTGTTCCGTCCAAGCCCTCCCGATGAACACGACCACGCATTCCGTTCTGACCCAGCCGGTTGGCTCCCCATGAACACGACGACGACACTGTTTCTCCGTTCCGACCCAGCCATGTACGTATGCACGAGTAGGCGTTCAAGACCCTGCTCATATGTACGTACGTGACCATATTTTCTTTCTTGCACCCTCACCGCTGTACGTACGTGTACATACTATGTGCGCGCCTCTACTACGACACGTGCACGCCTCTACTACGACACGTGCGCGCCTCTACATCGACCAGTATGTACGTACACGTTGGCGACCAGAATGACATCACTACGTACGCTTAGACCAGGTGGGTCCCGACTGTCAGGCACTTCCTTGCCTGCGAAGATGTAGCTGGTGGGTCCCAGCAGTCAGGGGGGCGAATCGTTTTTTTTTGCCCGGACGCACTTCCTTGCGTGCGAAGATGTAGCTGGTGGGTCTCATCAGTCAAGGGGGCTGTCGGTGTCAAAACCGGCGGATCTCGGGTAGGGGGTCCCGAACTGTGCGTCTAGGCGGATGGTAACAGGAGACAAGGGACACGATGTTTTTACCCAGGTTTGGGCCCTCTCGATGGAGGTAAAACCCTACTCCTGCTTGATTGATATTGATGATATGGGTAGTACAAGAGTAGATCTACCACGAGATTAGAGAGGCTAAACCCAAGAAGCTAGCCTATGGTATGATTGTTGTTCGTCCTACGGACTAAAACCCTCCGGTTTATATAGACATCGGAGAGGGCTAGGGTTACACAGAGTCGATTACATTGGGAGGAGATCTACATATCCGTATCACCAAGCTTGCCTTCCATGCCAAGGAAAGTCCCATCCGGACACGGGACGAAGTCTTCAATCTTGTATCTTCATTGTCGAGGAGTCCGGCCAAAGGTTATAGTCCGGTCATCCGGACACCCCCTAATCCGGGACTCCCTCAGTAGCCCCTGAACCAGGCTTCAATGACGATGAGTCCGGCACGCAAATTTGTCTTCGGCATTGCAAGGCGGGTTCTTCTCCAAACTCCATATACATGTTGAATAGTGTCCGGCTTCTGGTGCATGTTGCGCTCCTTGGCTTCTGTACCCAATAATGGCCATCTTCCACGTGTCAAACGAATGCGAAAAGCCAGGGTGTTCTTTCATTTACCCCCCTAGCTGCGCAAATGAGTTGCCTATAAAAGAGAAGGGGATTTAGATCCGAATCACACCATCTTCCCTTCAGGAGCATTCATCGGAGTGCATTCGACAGAGATCCATTCCATCATGGCCGTTCGACGCAACTCCTCCTCTCGCCCCCCCCCCCCCCAGTCCTTAGCCTGGAGATTGGGAGAGATGCTCCGTCCCGCACAGTGAGCTAGTGGCGCTCCAAGCCAAGGGGTTACTTCCCCCAGCCTACATGGTCCCGGTTCGAGCCGGGCTCGCCGCCTATAATGGTGGAGAGCAAGCGGAGAGCGTCCCCAATCCCTCCGAAGGAGAGCGGGTATGCCTTGTCCCTTATTTGATAAGAGGGCTCAGATTTCCAATTCATCCATTTCTCCGGGGGCTCCTGGAGTTCTACGGCCTCCAGTTGCAGAGCCTTACGCCTGCCTCCATATTGCATATTGCGGGCTTCGTAGCCCTTTGCGAGCTGTAATTGGGTATCGAGGCTCATTTCACGCTGTGGAAGAAGTTGTTCTACCTTGTGCCCCGTTCCCAGGAGGGGTCGATATATCAAGTGGGCGGAGCCGAACTATGGCGCATTGCCGGGACCGGATATCTATCCGGAACCCCAAAGAAGGCGTCCGAAGACTGGCCTTCAGAATGGTTTTATATAGAAGATGTCCCCCTGCTGGACCCTGTACGGATCGGCCTCCCTGAGTTCGACAATGCTCCTTTGAAGAAGCGCCTAAGCTGGCGTCCACGGAGCCCTCAGAAGGAAAATGACAAGGATGTCCTTTACCTGATGAGCCGGATAAGGTTGTTAGCTCATTTCGGACTGACCATGATCGAGGTCATGGCCACATGCATTATGCGGGGGGTGCAGCCGCTTCAGTATAGAGGCCACCCCCTGTGGGATTTCAACGGGGAGGACGACGCCACCCGGTGCGGCCGCAAGGGGCCGGATTCGGCTCCCGCTCTAATAAAGACCTTGTCCACTTTGTACAAGGGAGAAGAGGAGGAATTCCTCCGCGTCAACCCACGGGGCGGATTTTCTATGTACAATCCTCCAAGATGGGTAAGCGGACACTTTCGCTCACCCATCTGTTTCATATTCCCATAGTTAAGTATTCAGTCTAGCAATTTCAACGCAGGAGCTACGCCAGGCTATAAAGGAGATAAACAGCCCCCCTCCACACCCTAAGGACCCGGAACGGTCCTTCGATCCGGACTCCCAAGAGGACCCGGACTTATGTGTGGAGCTGATCGATAAAGTGTTTCATCAATTGAGCAAGGACAACACCTTAGTGGCCATTACGGCCGATTATCCCGGACTACTTCCAGCCTCACAAGTAACCGAGACCGAAGTCCCAGTACTTTTAAGATGATCCACCCATGCTTATTTTTGGTCACCGTATACTGATGGCGTTTTTGCAGGGGAAGTCCTTGAGGTGGAGGGCCAAGCCTGCGGTGGCTAGCCAACAAGGGGCATCAAGGCCCGGCAGGCTGAAAAGAAGTGCGGTCCGGACTGAAATGCTGGCGCAACGGTATGGTGTGCCATTTTATTCCCAGGTTTTATTCCCTCGAGGCATACTAATGCCCGTGCTCTCTTTAGGAAAAAGAGCGCTCGCCGGACTATATTCGGAGAGGTTGCCAATCGCGCCTCCACCAGCCAGGCTCCAAGGTCGGGTCCGGAAGTGGAGGTGAGCACGAGGCGCGCACCGGACGCTCCTCCGACAGAGGATGCGGACGGGTTGTCTGCCACCAATTCCGAGGTGGAGAGTGCCATGAACCATAGGCGTCGCCGGACAGTTCTTCGTGACGCTTGTTTCTCCCAAGAGGCGTTAGATGCCTTCAATACTGGAGATGCGTACCTCCGTGCCGCTCAAAATGGTCTAGCCAGAGCCACATAGCAGTATGTAAAAGACATAAGGGTGAGAAAATTTGATGGTTATATATGTCAGTAGCCCCCGAGACTTGAAACAGTTAAAATAACTGATTTAAGGATCATTTGTTATGCAGGATCTTATAGAAAAGAATACCCAACTGTCCCAGGAGCTGGAAGAGTGCAAAGCCCAACTTGAGGCCGCACTAGCTGCGGCAGGGGAGGACGAGACTCCCTCTGGTATTATATGCTTCGAAGATAAGTATGTTGCGAAGTGCGGCATGTGTAAAAATCTGACAATAACATTGCAGATGGCGCCGGAGTGGATCCGGACAAACAACAACTCTTACGCCGGTTAAAGGTCGGTGAGAGCATGCTTACGAGGGTGAGGCAAGAGAAGAATAAGCTCCAAGATGCCAACACCCAGCTGGGCGAGGAACTAAAGGATGTTCGTGCTTAGCTGTCAGACTCCGTGAAGGAGAATCGGCGGCTTCGACGCGGCATTTTTAGTAAGTGCTTGAACGAACTTCGAAGAAAAAAAAAGTTCGGCAAGGAAGTCGATTGACAGAGTTATGTCTGTAGGTATGCTGACAGGTCAACCTGCGGAGGAAATGCCCGGATCTACGGGTGACCATCTTCCCGAGATCTCACAACTGCACGAACGAGTTCGGCAGGTGATGCAAGGTGTCACCCAGGCCTTGTGGCCATCCATCTCCATGCCCGAAGGCCTTGGAGAGCTTGCAGGGAAGCTGAAGGGAGTGCGGTGACGCTTCCGATTATGGAAGATATCAGCCTGCCGTCAAGGCGCCAGGGAGGATTAGGCCATGGTGAAGACACGGTACACGAAGGCTAACCCAAACCAAATGGCCGAGGTCGGACCGGTAGGGCCCGATGGGAAGGAGATCCCTGTGAGCTTAGTGTACGACCAGGTAGAGCTGGCCGCCAAATATTCCCAACAGGACTGTAAACTAGACAGCCTGTTGGATGGTATTGAAGTGGAATATACCCAGTCAAATTGACTATGTAATTTAAGATGACATGTAAAATGCCTTCTAGCCGGATTGTAGATCGTTTGTCATGGCGGACCTTTTCGCTTCAACCTCGGGACCCGATAGTCCGGAGTGTGTCCGAATACCCTCTCGGTTATGTAAGAACCGGGGTATGCGTGGAGACCGGACGTAGGGGTCATTAGTGCTTGAACAGACAAGTGCCCAACTAGTTATGTTATATTACATGGTTAGTAAGAAACATCTTCCAGGGAGAATAGTTCCGTTAGGGGTTCCTTTCCCTGGGAGGCATGCCCTAAAGTGCATGTCCGGACTGCGAAAAAAGCAGAAAACATCTGGGGGCGGATAAATAAACGAGTGAGAAATCATCTTTTAGTTCACGACCGAATATTCCCTTAAGAACGCTAGCTTTAGGCTTCACCCAGTCTGAGGTACACATCTGGCTAACCCGGCAGTAACAATCGCAGAGGTGCTCCCTTTACCGCCTAGCCAAACAATCGGGAACGTAGGGGTAAGCACAGGCGCCAGGAAACCTAGCTTGGCCAAAATTTAAGTCATATCGATGCATATAATGGTGAATAAAATGTACATGCGGAAGTGTGACACATGTGTTGGGCATGAGGCCCGTATAAACAAGCTTCTATTAAAGAATCCCCCAGGTATAATGAGCGCGGATAGCATGTCAATTGTTTGCGAACAAGGCGCAAACGAGCCCTTAAAGGCTGTAAGAAAAAAGGAGGGAGAAGGAGAGAAATATAAGACAGCTAATATGTAAAAAAATAGATAGAGGAAGGAGACGAACACAGAGTCCGGCGCTAGGCATAGAATCTTCGTAGACGGGCTGCGTTCCATGGGTTCGGCTCGAGTCGGTTATCCGATGCATCTTGCAGACGGTACGCTCCACCAGTCAGGACTTGGTCAATTATGAAGGGACCTTCCCATTTGGGCTTGAGTTTGTCCTTTTTCTTGTCCGGCAGGCATAGAACTAATTCGCCAACATTGTAAGTTTTGGCCCGTACTTCTCTGCTTTGATATCTTCGAGCCTGCTATTGATAGAATGCAGAATGGGCTTTTGCCACGTTGCGCTCCTCCTCCAAGGTGTCCAAACTGTCCTGGCGATCGAGTTCGGCTTCTCTTTCTTCGTACATGCGCACGCGATGTGAGTCATGAATTATGTCGCGGGGCAGAACTGCCTCTACGCCGTATACCATAAAGAATGGTGTGAATCCGGTAGTGCAATTCAGCATGGTCCACAGCCCCCAGAGTACGGAGTCAAGCTCCTCTACCCAGTGTGTATTAGATTCCTTGAGGGATCGCACTAACCTGGGTTTGATGCCGCTCATGATTAGACCATTTGCTCTCTCGACTTGACCGTTAGTTTGTGGGTGATAGACTGAAGCGTAGTCGAGCTTGATGCCCATGTTTTTGCACCAGAGTTTGACCTCGTCGGCCGTAAAGTTCATGCCATTATCAGTGATGATGCTGTGGGGGACGCCGTAACGGTGTACGACCCCTGATATGAAGTCTATCACTGGTCCGGATTCGGCCGTCTTAACAGGCTTGGCCTCAATCCATTTGGTGAATTTGTCCACCATGACCAGTAAGTATTTTTGCTTGTGGGTTCCCCCTTTAAGGGGTCCAACCATGTCAAGCCCCCAGACAGCGAAGGGCCAGGTGATGGGTATAGTTTAGAGGGCGGTGGGTGGCATGTGGCTTTGGTTAGCAAAGAGTTGGCAATCGACGCATCGTTGGACTAAGTCCTGAGCATCTGCCCGGGCCGTCTGCCAATAAAATCCTGTACGGAAGGCCTTGCTTACAAGGGCCCGGGCTGCGGCGTGGTGCCCGCCGAGTCCGGCATGAGTTTCAGCTAGGAGATTTTGCCCTTCCTCTTTGGAGATACACCTTTGAAGGACTCCGGTGGTGCTTTTCTTATAAAGCTCTCCCTCATGGACTTTATAGGCTTTAGATTGCCGCACTATGCAGCGTGCCTCGTTTTGGTCCTATGGAAGTTCCTGTCTGGTCAGGTAGGCTAGGAATGGTTTTGTCCACGGGGCAATGACTGCCATTATTTCGTGGGCTGAGGATGTTACTTCGTCGGCTGAGCCTCCCGCTGTGTCAGAATGTTTGGTGTCGGGCAGTGCGGTTGGATCCGGGCTGTTATTTCCGGATTCCCCTTCCCATGATACGGATGGCTTGAATATCCTTTCCAAGAAAATGTTGGGGGGGACTGCATCGCGCTTTGCGCCGATGCGTGCCAAGACGTCTGCTGCCTGATTTTTTTCCTGGGCTATATGGTGAAATTTGAGCCCTTCGAACTGAGCTGACATTTTTAGGACGGCGTTGCGATAAGCTGCCATTTTCGGATCCTTGGCATCAAAGTCTCCATTTATTTGGGATATCGCGAGGTTCGAATCCCCACGCACCTCTAGGCGCTGAATGCCCATGGAGACCGCCATCCGGAGACCGTGTAGAAGGGCCTCGTATTCGGCTGCGTTATTGGAGTCTGTATACATTATCTGGAGTATGTATTGAACTGTATCTCCTGTTGGGGACGTCAAAACGACGCTAGCCCCCAGACCAGCTAACATTTTGGAGCCGTCGAAGTGCATGACCCAATTGGAATATGTGCCGTACTCTTTAGGGAGTTCGGCTTCAGTCCATTCGGCGACGAAGTCAGCCAAAACTTGCGACTTGATAGCTCGCCGTGGCTTGTTGGTTATGTCGAACGGGAGGAGCTCAATGGCCCATTTGGCAATCCGGCCCGTCGCGTCGCGGTTGTTTATAATGTCATTAAGAGGTACTTCGGAGGCTACTGTTATTGAACACTCTTGAAAGTAGTGTCGCAGCTTCCGGGATGCCATAAACACCGTGTACGCTATCTTTTGATAATGTGGGTACCATGACTTGCATGGAGTGAGGATAGTGGACACGTAGTAAACTAGTTTTTGAAGGTGGAATTTGTGTCCGTCCGTTTCTCGTTTGACGACGAGCACTGCGCTTACAACTTGATGAGTTGCCGCAATGTATAATAGCATTGGTTCGCCGATGTTAGGCGCGGCCAGGACCGGGTTTGTTGCCAATATGGCTTTTATTTCTTTGAGTCCGGCCGTGGCGGCACCCGTCCACTCGAAGTGTTCGGTGCGCCGGAGGAGGCGATAAAGGGGTAATGCCTTTTCTCCCAAGCGGGAGATAAAGCGGCTTACAGCCGCCATGCATCCAGTCAATTTTTGTATTTGTTTGAGGTCTTTTGGAATATCCAATTGTGACAGAGCTCGGATCTTGGCTGGGTTTGCTTCAATTCCTCTACCGGATACAATGAAGCCCAAGAGCTTTCCGGCTGGTACGCCGAAAACGCATTTTTCCGGATTAAGCTTGATGTCATATGTCCGGAGGTTATCGAATGTGAGCCTCAAGTCGTCTACTAGAGTTTCGACATGCTTGGTTTTGACGACCACGTCATCTATGTATGCCTCCACTTTTTGCCGATCTGGTTTGCCAGACATGTCTGAATCATGCGCTGATATGTTGCGACAGCGTTTTTGAGCTCGAAGGGCATTGTGTTGAAGCAGAATGGGCCATATGGGGTGATGAATGCCGTTGCGGCTTGGTCTGGCTCTGCCATCTTAATTTGATGGTAGCCGGAGGATGCGTCGAGGAAACACAATGAATCGTGTCCTGCGGTGGCGTCGATAATTTGATCAATGCGGGGGAGGGTGAAGGGGTACTTTGGGCAAGCCTTGTTGAGGTCCTTGAAATCGACGCATAGGCGCCAGGATTTGTCCTTTTTTGGTACCATCACCAGGTTTGCTAGCCCGTCCGGATGTTTTATGTCTCTGATGAATCCGGCCTCCAGTAGTTTGGCTAGCTCCTCTCCCATGGCTTGTCTCTTGGGTTCGGAGAAACACCGAAGAGCCTGCTTGACAGGCTTGAATCCTTTTAGGATGTTTAGGCTGTGCTCGGCCAGCCTGCGTGGGATTCCTGGCATGTCTGAAGGGTGCCAGGCAAAAATGTCCCAATTTTCGCGTAGGAATTCTCGTAGTGCGGCGTCTACATCAGGGTTTAATTACGCCCCGATGGAGGCCGTTTTTGTAGGGTCCGTTGGATGGACTTGGAATTTGACTATTTCATCCGCCGGTTTAAAGGAGGTCGACTTGGATCTTTTATCAAGTATCACGTCATCCCTGTTCACCGTGGAGCGCAGCGCAGTCAATTTTTCGGCCGCTAGGGCTTCGGATAGTGCCTCAAGGGCCAGTGCGGCTATCTTGTTTTCGGGGCGGAGTGATATGTCCGGGTCACTAGCAAGAGTGATGATTCTGTTGGGTCCGGGCATTTTGAGCTTCATGTACCCGTAATGGGGTATAGCTTGAAAAATTGTGAATGCCTCTTGCCCTAATAGAGCGTGGTATCCGCTGCTGAACGGGGCCAATTGAAACGTGACCTCCTCGGACCTGTAAATATCCGGCGTGCCGAACACCACATCCAGTGTGATTTTTCCTGTACGGCACGCTTCCCGACTGGGGATTATTCCTCTAAAGGTTGTGTTGCTTCGCTCAATGCGGCTCCAGTCTATTTCCATTTTTCGAAGGGTTTCCTCATAAATGAGGTTCAATCCGCTGCCACCTTCCATGAGTACCTTGGTAAGTTGAAAGTCATCCACTATTGGACTAAGGAATAATGCGGCTGGTGCTCGGGTTGTTCGGAATTTAGGTTCATCACTGGCATTAAAGGTAATAGCCGTGTCACTCCATGGGTTTATTGTTGCTACTTGGTAGACTTCGGCAAGGTTGCGGAGTGTTCGTTTCCGCATATTATTTGATGTGAAAGTATCGAAGACTGTTAATACCGTACTGGTACCCCTGGGGTGGTGCTCTGTGAATTCTGGAGTTAGAAGCTCCTCCCCACTTCTGGCCACCTGTCGGAGTATCCAACATGCTCTAAGGCTATGAGTTGGTGTGGTGCCCTCTATACTATGAATTTTACAGGGTCCATTGAGCCATCCCTCCAGTACGGTTCCATGCCCTATAGAGGATTTTTGCTTTTTGGTGTTTAACCCAGGTGCCTGGCGATAATGCACCATTTTATTTCGGACTGGGTTGTATTTAGGGCCGGATTATCCCAAAATTTTATTTCGGTTTTCCATGCGCTTTCCATTGCACAGTACTTTCATATTATGGATGCCAAGTCGACGAAGCGTGTAATTTCACGGTGGCTTATGGCATTGAGGATTCCCTTGTCCGTGCAATTTTTGTAGAAGAATGAAGTTGCATCCTCCTCGCGGCAGTCCTCTATCCTGTTCATAACTAGGAGGAATCTGGCCCAATGGTGTACTGTTTCTGTGGGCTCTTGCCGAATTTGGGATAAATCCCTTATATTTGGGTGGGCGGGTGGAATTAAATCCGGAACCTCGCCCAATCTGAGACTCGGGGGCCAAGGAGTTTCCGAACTCAGAAGCTTGGGTTCTTGGATATCGTCCAATGAATCTAGCCCGCTGCCTGACTTTAGGTTCAGGGCTTGAGTGACGTCCTCCCTTCCGCGTGTATCCGGCTTGGAGGGATCGGGAATCCGGACATAACTAGTCCTTAAGATAGATGAAGGCTTGCCGCATTGGTCCTCCACCACTGCAACATGGTGGGTGACCTGGGGAGAGTTAATCTCTCTCAGATTGGGTTTAAGCCCAATCTAATCATAGTCTGTAGAGACTCCCAGGGCGGCGATGTGATCCAAGAGCTCGTTTAAGGAAGAGAGCTCCATCGGATCTAGCTGCTCGGCGAGTTCCGAGTTGACGTGGAGATTGCTTTCGATGACCTGAGAAGTCATTGTCGGCGCGGCGGCCGAACAGGCGGTCATAAGAAAACCGCCTAGCCGGAGAGTTTGGCCGATAGCCAAAGCTCCTTTAGCAACAGTACCGTCTTTAAAGACGGGATGAGGCATCCTTCCTGATGGCAACGGCACAGCGGAACTCTCAATGAAAGCACCAATGTCTGTGTCAAAACAGGCGGATCTCTGGTAGGGGGTCCCGAACTGTGCGTCTAGGCGGATGGTAATAGGAGACAAGGGACACGATGTTTTTACCCAGGTTTGGGCCCTCTCGATGGAGGTAAAACCCTACTCCTGCTTGATTGATATTGATGATATGGGTAGTACAAGAGTAGAACTACCAAGAGATCAGAGAGGCTAAACCCTAGAAGCTAGCCTATGTTATGATTGTTGTTCGTCCTACGGACTAAAACCCTTCAGTTTATATAGACACCGGAGAGAGCTAGTGAGGGAGTCCCGGATTAGGGGGTGTCCGGATAGCCGGACTACCATCATCGGCCGAACTATCATCGGCCGGACTATCATCATCGACCAGACTCCAAGACTATGAAGATACAAGATTGAAGACTTCGTCCCGTGTCCGGATGGGACTTTCCTTGGCGTGGAAGGCAAGCTTGGCGATACGGATACGTAGATCTCCTAGCATTGTAACTGACTCTATGTAACCCTAGCCCTCTCCGGTGTCTATATAAACCGGATGGCTCTAGTCCGTAGGACAACAACCATTACAATCATACCATAGGCTAGCTTCTAGGGTTTAGCCTCCTTGATCTCGTGGTAGATCCACTCTTGTAAACATCTACAATATCAATATAAATCAAGCAGGACGTAGGGTTTTACCTCCATCAAGAGGGCCCGAACCTGGGTAAAACATCGTGTCCCTTGTCTCCTGTTACCATCCGCCTAGACACATAGTTCGGGACCCCCTACCCGAGATCCGCCGGTTTTGACACCGACATTGGTGCTTTCATTGAGAGTTCCTCTGTGCCGTCACCGATAGGAAGGATGCCTCCTCCCGTCTTCAAGGACGGTATTTTCGCCAAAGGAGCCTTGGCCGCCGGCCAAACTATCCGGCTAGGTGGTTTTCTTATGACCGCCTGTCCGGCCACCGCTTCGACAATGACTTCTCAAGTCGTCAAAAGCAATCTTCACGTCAGCTCGGAATTCGCCGAGCGGCTGGATCCAATAGAGCTCTCGTCCGTGAACGAGCTCTTGGATCGCATCGCTGCCCTGGGAGTCGCTACAGACTAGATTGGGCTTGAAACCGATCTGAGAGAGATTAACTCTCCCCAGGTCACCCACCATGTTGCAGTGGTAGAGGAACAATGCGGCGACTATTCTCCTGTATTGAAAACTAGTCATGTCCGGGCTCCCGAATCCCCCATGCCGGATTCCCGCGGAGGGACGGACTTCGATCAAGCACTAAACTTAAAGTCAGGCATCGGACCAGACTCGTTGGACAACGTCCAGCAATCCAAGCTTCCAAATTTGGAAACTTCTCGACCTTCGAGCCTTGAGATGGGTAGGGTTCCAGACTTAATTCCACCCACCCACCCAGACATATGCGATCTATCTCTAATCCGGCAAGAGCCCCTGAGACAGTACATCACTACTGGGCCAGATTCCTCCTGGTTATGGACAGGATAAAGGACTGCCGAGAGGAAAACGCAATCTCAATTTTTTGCAATAATTGCACGGACGAGGGAATCTTGAACGCCGTCAGCCGTTGTGAAATTACACGCTTCGCCGACCTGGCGTCCATAGTATGAAAGTACTGTGCGATGGAGAGTTTCCGGACAACCGAAAATAAGTTTTGGGACAATCCAGCCCCGAATACAACCCTAGTCCGCAACAAAAGGGAGCATTACACTCAGGCACCAGATACAAAAACCAAAAAGCAAAAACCCCATAAAGGGCACGGAACCGTACTGGAGGGATGGCTTAGCGGACCCTGTAAAATTCACAATACAGAAGGTGCCGTCCCAACACATAGCCTTCGAGCATGTAGGATATTACGGCAGGTGGCCAAAAGTGTAGAGGAGCTTCTAGCCCCGGAAAACCACTCCAACAACATCGGTACGGTATCAACAGTCTTCGAGACTTTCGCATCAAATAATATGCAGAAACAAACAATCCGCAGCCTCGCCGAAGTCTACCAAGTAGCAACAACCAATCCATGGAGCGACACAGCCATCACCTTCAACGCCAGTGACGAACCTAAATTCCGAACAGCCCGAGCTCCAGCCGCACTGGTACTTAGTCCAATAGTGGACGGCTTTCGACTTACAAAAGTCCTCATGGATGGCGGCAGCGGATTAAACCTCATCTACGAGGAAACCCTTTAAAAAATGGAAATAGACTGGAGCCGCATTGAGCGAAGCAGCACAACCTTTAGAGGAATAATCCCTAGCCGGGAGGCGCGCTGCACAGGAAAAATCACACTCGATGTGGTATTCGGCTCGCCAGACAATTACAGATCCGAAGAAGTCACGTTCCAAGTGGCCCCGTTCAACAGCGGATATCACGCTATATTAGGACGAGAGGCATTCACAATTTTTCAAGCCGTACCCCATTACGGGTACATGAAGCTCAAAATGCCTGGGCCCGGCGGAATAATCACTCTCGTTAGTGATCCGGACATAGCACTCCGCGCCGAAAACAAGACAGCCACATTAGCCTTAGAGGCACTATCCGAAGCCCTAGCGGCAGAGGAACTCACCGCGCTGCGCTCTATGGTGAATAGGGACGATGTGATACTCGATAAGAGATCCAAGTCCACCTCCTTTAAACCAGCAGATGAAATAGTAAAATTCCAGGTCCACCCAACGGACCCGACAAAGACGGCCTCCATCGGGGCACAATTGAACCCTGATGTAGACGCCGCACTGCGAGAATTCCTTCGGGAAAATTGGGACATTTTTGCCTGGCACCCCTCAGATATGCCTGGAATCCCACGCAGATTGGCAGAACACAGCCTAAACATCCTAAAAGGATTCAAGCCAGTCAAACAGGCTCTTCGACGATTTTCCGAACCCAAAAGACAGGCAATGGGAGAAGAGCTAGCCAAACTATTGGAAGCCGGATTCATCAGGGACATCAAACATCCGGATTGGCTATGTGTCGATTTCAAAGACCTAAATAAAGCCTGCCCAAAGGATCCCTTCCCCCTCCCCCGCATCGACCAAATCATCGATGCCACTGCAGGGCACACCTCATTGTGCTTCCTGGACGCATACTCCGGCTATCATCAAATCAAGATGGCAGAAGCGGATCAAGCCGCAACGGCATTCATTACTCCATATGGACCATTCTGCTTCAACACGATGCCCTTTGGACTTAAAAACGCCGGCGCAACATATCAGCGCATGATTCAGACATGTCTGGCTACCCAGATCGGCAAAACAGTAGAGGCATACATAGACGACATAGTCGTCAAAACTAAACACGTCAAAACTCTAGTAGACGACTTGAGGCTCACATTCGACAACCTCAGAGCATATGACATCAAGCTGAATCCGAAAAATGCGTTTTCGGCGTACCAGCTGGAAAGCTGCTGGGCTTCATCGTATCCGGTAGAGGAATTGAAGCAAACCCAGCCAAGATCTAAGCTCTGTCACAGCTAGATATCCCAAAAGACCTCAAGCAAATACAAAAATTGACTGGATGCGTGGCGGCTCTAAGCCGCTTTATCTCCCATCTAGGAGAAAAGGCATTGCCCCTCTATCGCCTCCTTAGGCGCACCGAACACTTCGAGTGGACGGATGCCGCCACCGCCGGACTCGAAGAAATAAAGGCCATATTGGCAACAAATCCGGTCCTGGCTGCGCCCAACCTGGGCGAACCAATGTTGTTATACATCGCAGCAACGCATCAAGTTGTAAGCGCGGTACTCGTCGTCGAACGAGAGACAGAAGGGCATAAATTCCCTCTTCAAAAACCAGTATACTACGTATCCACTGTGTTAACCCCCTGCAAGTCCCGTTACCCGCACTATCAGAAGATAGCATACGCGGTGTTCATGGCATCCCGGAAGCTCCGACACTACTTTCAAGAGTGTTCGATAACAGTGGCCTCTGAAGTACCACTTAACGACATTATAAACAACCGCGACGCGACGGGCAGGATTGCAAAATGGGCCATTGAGCTCTTACCATTTGATATAACTTACAAACCTCGGCGAGCTATAAAGTCACAAGTTTTGGCTGACTTTGTCGCTGAATGGACCGAAGCCGAACTCCCTAAAGAGTACGGCGCATACTCCAATTGGATTATGCACTTCGACGGCTCTAAAATGTTAGCCGGATTGGGGGCTGGCGTCGTATTGACGTCCCCGACCGGGGACACAGTCCAATACGTACTTCAGATAATGTACACGGACTCCAACAACGCAGCCGAATACGAGGCCCTTTTACATGGTCTCCGGATGGCAATCTCCATGGGCATTCAACGCCTAGAGGTGCGCGGGGATTCAAACCTCGCAATATCCCAAATAAACGGAGACTTTGATGCCAAAGATCCGAAAATGGCAGCATATCGCAACGCTGTCCTAAAAATGTCAGCCCGGTTTGAAGGACTTGAATTCCATCACGTAGCCCGGGATAATAACCAAGCAGCCGACGTACTGGCACGCATCGGCGCAAAACGCGACGCTGTCCCTCCTAACATCTTCCTTGGAACGGCTCTTCAAGCCATCCGTACTATGGGAAGAGGAGTCCGGAAATAACAAACCGGAACAAGCCGCACCAACCGGCGATTCAGCCGATGACATAACACCTTCAGCCCACGACATAATGGCAGTAATTGCCCCGTGGACAGAACCATTCCTCGCCTACTTGCTTAGGCAGGAGCTCCCGAAGACCAAAATGAGGCCCGCTGCATTGTCCGGCGATCTAAAGCCTACAAGGTCTATGAGGGAGAACTCTATAAGAAAAGCACAACCGGAGTCCTTCAAAGGTGTATCTCCGAAGAGGAAGGGCGAGACCTCCTGGCTGAAATTCACGCCGGACTAGGCGGACACCACGCCGCAGCCCGGGCCCTTGTAGGAAAGGCATTCCGTACAGGATTTTATTGGCCGACGGCCCGGGCAGATGCTCAGGACTTAGTCCAAAGATGCGTCGGTTGTCAGCTCTTTGCTAATCAGAGCCATATGCCACCCACCGCCCTCAAAACTATACCCATTACCTGGCCGTTCGCGGTCTGGGGCTTGACATGGTTGGACCACTTAAAGGGGAACCCACAAGCAAAGGTACCTATTGGTCATGGTGGATAAATTCACCAAATGGATAGAGGCCAAGCCAGTTAAAACGGCAGAGTCCGGACCAGCGATAGACTTTATATCCGGGGTAGTACACCGTTATGGTGTCCCCCACAGCATCATCACCGATAACGGCACGAACTTCACGGCCGATGAGGTTAAATCATGGTGCAAAAATATGGGCATCAAGCTCGATTACGCTTCAGTCTATCATCCTCAAACCAACGGTCAAGTGGAACGAGCAAATGGTCTAATAATGAGCGGCATCAAACCCAGACTAGTGCGGTCCCTTACGAAATCTGACACGCACTGGGTAGAGGAGCTCGACTCCGTACTCTGGGGGCTGCGGACAACGCCTAACCGTACTACCGGATTCACACCATTTTTTATGGTATACGGTGCAGAAGCAGTTTTGCCCTGCGACATAATTCATGACTCACCTCGAGTGCGCATGTACGAAGAAAGAGAAGCCGAGTTGGATCGGCAGGACAGCTTGGACGCATTGGAGGAAGAACGCGACATCGCCAAGGCTCGTTCCGCATTCTATCAGCAGCAGGCTCGAAGATACCAAAGCAGAGAAGTACAGGCCAAGACTTACAACGTTGGCAAACTAGTTCTACGCCTGCCGGACAAGAAAAAGGACAAGCTCAAGCCCAAATGGGAAGGCCCCTTCATCATCGATCAAGTCCTGACCGGCGGAGCGTACCGTCTATGAAATGCATCAGATAACCGACTCGAGCCGAACCCATGGAACGCAGCCCGCCTCCGAAGATTCTATGCCTAGCGCCGGACTAAGAGTTCGTCCCTTTCCCCCCGTCCAAAATTTTTTTTACTTCAGCTGCCTTTTGTTTATCTTTTTCTTCTCAACCCTATTCATCCAAGCCTTAAAGGGCCTACTTGCGCAACGTTCGCGTGCAATTGATGTGCTATCCGCACTCAATATACCTGGGGGCTTCTTTACCAGAAGCTTAATTATAAGGGCTTCATGCCTAGCACATGTGTCAAGCCTCCACATGTACCTTTTATTCACCATTATATGCATCGGTATGACTTAAGTTTTGGCCAAGCTGGGTTGCCTGGCTCCTGTGCTTACCCCTACGTTCCCGATTGTTCGGCTAGGAGGTTAAGGCAGCACCTCTGCGATTGTTACTGCCGGGTCAGCCGGATGTGTACCTCAGACTGGGTGAAGCCGAAAGCTAGCGTTCTTAAGGGAATATTCGGTCGGTGACTTAAAAGATGATTTTTTATCCACTTATTTATCTGCCCCCAGATGATTTTCTGCTTTTTTCGCAGTCCGGACATGCACTTTAGGGCATGCCACCCCCAGAGGAAAGGAACCCTTAACGGAACTATTCTCCCTGGAAGATGTTTCTTACTACCCATGTAATATAACATAACTAGTTGGGCACTTGTCTGATAAAGCACTAATGACCCCTACGCCTGGTCTCCATGCATACCCCGGTTGTTTCATAACCGAGAAGGTATTCGGACACACTCCGGACTCTAGGGTCCCGAGGTCGAAGCGAAAAGGTCGGCAAAGACAAACGATCTACAATCCGGCTAGAAGGCATTTTATATGTCATTTTATAATACATTGTCAAATCGACTGATTGTATTCTTCCTCAATCCCGTCTAACAGGTTGTCTAATTTACAGTCCTGTTGGGAAAATTTAGTGGCCAAGCTCTACTTGGCCGTATACTAAACTCACAGGGATCTCCTTCCCATCGGGCCCCACAGGTCCGACTTCGGCCATGTGGTTGGGATCCGCCTTCTTGTACCGCGTCTTTACCATGGCCCAGGCCTCCCTGGCACCTTGGCGGCAGGCCGAAATCTTCCATAAATGGAAGCGCTGCCGCACTCCCTGAAGCTTCTCCGCAAGCTCCCCAAGACCCTCGGGTAAGGAGAAGGCTGGCCATAAAGCCTGGATGACGCCGCTCATTGCCTGCCGAACTCGTTCGATCAGTTGCAACAATTCGGGAAGTTGATCACCCATTGATACGGGCATCTCCTCCGCAGGGCGACCTGTGAGCATACCTGCAGACATATTCTGTCAAATTGACTTCCTCGCCGAACTCTTCTTTTCAAAGGAGTTCGCTCAAGCACTTACTATAGATGCCGCGACGAAGCCGCTGATTCTCCTTAACGGAGCCCGACAGCTCGGCCCGAACGCCTTTCAGCTCTTCTCCAAGCTGGGCATGGGCATCCTGGAGCTTGTTCCTTTCATGCTGCACCTTATGCAGCACCCTCTCGCCGGCCTTTAGTTGGCGCAGAAGTTCTTGCCTGTCCGGATCTTGTCCGGCAGCACCTGCAACGTCATTTTTTAGACTTGCGCAAAGGCCAAACGCTACTTATCTTTCTAAAATAATGCGTTACCAGGAGAGGTCCCTGTGTTTCCTCCTGCGCCAGAGAGTGCGGCCTCAAGTTGGGCCTTGCACTCTTGCAGCTCCTGAGACAGTTGGGTATTCTTCTCGGTAAGATCCTACGTTTCATATGATCCTTAAATCAGTTAATATAACTACTTTAAGTCTCGGGGGCTACTGGCATATACAACTATTAAATTCTCTTACCCGTATGTCTTTTACATACTGCTCTGTGGCTCTGGTAAAACCATCTTGAGCAGCACGAAGGTGCGCGTCCCCCGCGTTAAAGGCATTCAACGCCTCGGGGGAGAAGCACGCGTCACGAAATACTGTCCGGCGGCGCCTGTGATTCAGGGCACTCTCCACCTCAGACTTGGTGGCGGACAGTCTGTCGGCATCCTCCGTCAGAGGAACGTCTGGCTCGCGCCTTGCGCTCGCCTCCCCCTCCAGACCAGGTGCTGGAGCCTGGCTGGTAGAGGTTGGATTGGCAACCTCCACGCCTGCAGTCCGGCGGACGCTTTTTTCCCTACAAAAGTCATGAGCACTCAAACGCTTCCTAGGAACGTTGCTCTAAATAATGAATTGTGAGCTACACCTTTGCGGCGACGTTTCAGTCCGCGCCGTGCTCCTCTTCCGCCTACTGGTCCGGACTGGCCTTTATTGGCCAGCCACCATGGGCTCGACTTCTCGCCCTAGGGGCGCCTCCTACACAGCGCCATCGTATACGATGGTCAGAAATAAGCAAGGAAGGAATGACGGTGTCAGGACTTCGGTCACAATCACCTGGGAAGCCGGATATAGTCCAGGATAGTTGGCCGTCATGGCGACTAAAGCATTGTCCATGCTGAGATGGTGGAACACCCCGTCGATTAGCTCCACCATTATGTCCGGATCCTCTTCGGAGGCCGGATCCCGGGATCTCTCTCGATCCTCGGGTTGCGGAGCTGGACTTAGCATGTCCTCCACGATCCGGCGCAGCTTCTGCGTCGAAAGAAGAACACAATATAAGAAACTTAAGTTTCAAAAAAAAGCATGGGTCGGGCACGCAGAGTGTTCGCTTACCCAAGGCCGGGGATTATTCATGGAGAACCCATTTAACGGGTTCGTCCGAAGGAAATCTTCCTTCTCCCCCTTATATAGGCCGGACAGGATCGTCACCAGATCTTCGACCGAATCCGGCCCTTTGCAGCCATGACGGGTGGCATCGTCCTCCCTGTTGAAATCCCACATGGGGTGGCCCCTGTATTGTAGTGGCTGCACCCCCCGCATAATGCATGTCGCCATGACTCCAATCATGGTCAACCCGGCATGGGCCAGTAACCTTATTCGGCCCATCAAATAATGGACGCTCTTGTCTTCCTCCAGTTGGGGGCTCCGCGGACGCCAACTAAGGCGTTTCTTCAGAGGAGCATTGCTAAACTCCGAGAGGCCGATCTGAACAGGGTCCGACAGCGGAGCGTCTTCTATATAAAACCATTCCGAAGGCCAGTCTTCGGACGCCTTCTTAGGGGTTCCGGATGGATATCCGCTCCCGGCAATGCGCCATATTTCGGCGCCGCCCACTTGATATATGGACCCCTCGTGAGAACGGGGTACAAGGCAGAACAACCTCTTCCACAGCGCGAAATGGGGCTCGACGCCCAGGAATATCTCGCAAAGAGCTACGTAACCCGCAATATGCAGGATTGAGGCGGGCGTGAGGTGATGAAGCTGGAGTTCGTAGAACTCCAGGAGCCCACGGAGGAATGGATGTACAGGAAATCCGAGCCCCCTTATTAGATAGGGGATGAAGCATACCCGCTCCCCTTTGTTGGGATTTGGGGTAACCTCCGCTTGCTTCCCACCTTTGTAGGTGGCCAGCCCGGCTCGAACCGGAACCATGAAGGCCGGAGGGAGATATCCCCCCGCTTGGAGCTTCACCAGCTCGTTGTGCGGAACAAAGCATCTCCTCCAATCTCCTGGCGAAGGGCTGGGAGCGCGAGAAGAGGAGCCGCGTTGACGGTCCATGATGGAATGGATTCTTGGTCGAAAGCGCTCCGATGAGTATTTGCGGGAGGAAGATGGTGATTTGGATCTGGATTCTTGTCTCCCTTATAGGCAGATTATTCGCACAACTAGGGGTAAAACATAAAAGACACCCTAGCTTTTCACATTCGCGCGACGCGTGGAAGAAGGCCATTATTGGGCGTGGAAGCCAAGACGTGCAACATTGATGAGGAAGCCGGACACTGTTCGGCAGGTACGTAGAACTTGAAGGAGAACCCGCCTTGCAACGCTGAAGACTACGCACATGTTGGACTTATCGTCATTGAAGCCTGGTTCGGGGGCTACTGAGGGAGTCCCGGATTAGGGGGTGTCCGGATAGCCGGACTACCATGATCGGCCGAACTATCATCGGCCGGACTATCATCATCGACCGGACTCCAAGACTATGAAGATACAAGATTGAAGACTTCGTCCCGTGTCCGGATGGGACTTTCCTTGGCGTGGAAGGCAAGCTTGGCGATGCGGATACGTAGATCTCCTACCATTGTAACCGACTCTATGTAACCCTAGCCCTCTCCGGTGTCTATATAAACCGGATGGCTCTAGTCCGTAGGACAACAACCATTACAATCATACCATAGGCTAGCTTCTAGGGTTTAGCCTCCTTGATCTCGTGGTAGATCCACTCTTGTAAACATCTACAATGTCAATATCAATCAAGAAGGACGTAGGGTTTTACCTCCATCAAGAGGGCCCGAACCTGGGTAAAACATCGTGTCCCTTGTCTCCTGTTACCATCCGCCTAGACGCACAGTTCGGGACCCCCTACCTGAGATCCGTCGGTTTTGACACCGACAGCTAGGGTTACACAGAGTCGGTTACAATGGGAGGAGATCTACATGTCCGTATCGCCAAGCTTGCCTTCCACGCCAGGGAAAGTCCCATCCGGACACGGGACAAAGTCTTCAATCTTGTATCTTCATAGTCCAGGAGTCCGGCCAAAGGTTATAGTCCGGTCATCCGGACACCCCCTAATCCGGGACTCCCTTAGGGGCGAATCTTTTTTTTTACCCGAACGCACTTCCTTGCGTGCGAAGATGTAGCTTGTGGGTCCCAGCAGTCAGGGGGGTGAATCGTTTTTTTTTTTGCCCGGACGCACTTCCTTACGTGCGAAGGTGCAGCTGGTGGGTCCCAGCAGTCAAGGGGAAACATTTTTTTCACAAAATACGGTGGCCCGTCCGGTGGGCCCCACTGTCAGGTGGAGGAATAATTATTTTCCGTGTAATAAGGAGGCACTTCCTTGTTACGGCCATGGACCCAGCTGTCAGCCTCTCCACATACAGTCCACGTCCGATGGAAGTTGTTCCTTGACCACGTTGACCACACCGCGCCGAGAGCACCTGGGCGGTGGACGATGGCGAGGCCTAGTAAGGGGACGACGGGGAGCCGGAGAAGACGCGGCAGTGTAAGCCCGTGTGGAGAGGGGTACGAGGGTTCACTGGTTCGGCTGCGGTGTGAGGCTGCCGTCACCGCAGGGACTGGACAGCGGTGGGAATAGTATGGGGCGGTGAGGCCTCCGCGGCAGCACATCCGGCCACGGGAAGCAGGAGCATGCGGCACGACCGGCGCTGCTTTGGGAGGCTGGAGCAAGAAGACCAGAGGTTGAAGAAGCACTACGGCCGTTGGATGGACATTGTACGGTCACTGGAGCTAGAATCGTTTATATTGACTAAGTTGACAAAGCCCTCCGTCCCCGTCAACTTAGTAGGCCCACAAGTCAGCCTCCCACAAAGGTGGGTCCCAGCTAGCAGGGGGGGCTATTCATTTTTTTGTGCATAATAAGGAGGCACTTCTGATGGGTCCGAGCTGACACCAGGGGCAACACTTTTTTCGTGAAATATGGTGCCCCGTCAGGTGGGTCCCAACAGTTAGGGGCAAATGTTTTTTTTGCGAAATACTGGTGGCCCATCTGGTGGGTCCCCGCTGTCAGGTGGAGGAATAATTATTTTCCGCATAATAAGGAGGCACTTCCTTGCGGATGCCGTGGACCCAGCTGCCAGCCTCTTCATGTACAGTATTCTTCCGATGGAATTCGGTCGTTGACCACATTGACCACGCCGCGTCGAGAGCACCACGGCGGTGGATGACGGCGAGGCCTAGGAAGGGGACGACGCAGAGCCGGGGAAGACGCGGCAATGGATGCCCACGTGGAGAGGTGTACGAGGGTTCACTGGTTCGGTTGCGCTGCCGTCGCCGCAGAATAACAGGGGGTGTGGGTGAGTGGAGTAGAGGGATGGCCTGGCCAGCAGTGGGAGTAGTATGGAGGCGGTGAGGCCTCCGCGGCAGCACAGCCGGCCACAAGAGGCAGGAGCAGGCGGCGCGATCGGCGCTGCTTTGGGCGGCTGGAGCAAGAAGACGAGAGGTTGAAGAAGCACTACGGCCGTTGGATGGACATCATACGGGCAGTCGAGCTAGAATCGTGCATATATTGACTAAGTTGACAAAGCCCTTCATCCCCGTAAACTTAGTAGGCCCGTCAACTTAGTGGACATCGTATGGCGAGTATTCTTTTTTTGGGCGTAATAAGGAGGCAGTTCCTTGCGTGCGAAGATATAGCTGGTGGGTCCGAGCTGTCAGTGGCGGTAACATTTTTTCCGTGAAATACAGAGGCCCTTTTGGTGGGTCCCAGATGTCAAGTGGAGGAATCATTATTTTGCACGTAATAAGGAGGCATTTCCTTGCGTGCGACCGTGGACCCAGCTGTCAGCCTCTCCAAGTACAGTCCACTTCAGATGCATGTCGGTCGTTGACCATGTTGACCACGCCACGCCAAGAGCACCAGGGCGGTAGACGATGGCGAGGCCTAGGAAGGGAACGACACGGAGGCAGGGGAGACTCGGCAGTTGTTTCCCACGTGGAGGGGAGTATGACTGTACGAGGGTTTACTGGTTCGTCTGCCGTCGCCGGAGAAGAACAGCAGGTGTGGGACTGTGGGTGAGTAGAGGGATGGCTAGGCCCGCTATGGGAGTATGGTGGGGCGGTGAGGCCTGCGCGACAGCACAGGCGGCCGCATGGAGGAGGGAGCAGGCAGTCCCGTCGGCGCTTGTTTGAGCGACTGCAGCAGGAAGAGCAGAGATTGAAGAAGCACGACGGCCATTGATTGGACACCCAACAGTATACAGGCCATCTGTGGAAAGCCTCAAATCTGTGGAAACCAGCATACAGCCCATTTGCCATTATTTCAAATAGTTTACAGCCCATTTGCTAATTTTTACGGGTTTTTTTGGAGCCCATATTCTTTTTGTTAGCATTACAGCCCATATTGTGGCCACGGTTAAAAAATTATACGAAATTTTGCATATGTCGGTGCGGTCTAAACTGTTTTTAATCACAAAATTTCAAGTCACATTCAGACTGATTTTGAAAATAAATGTATATCAATATAAAATCCAATAAATTGTCCACACATAAAAATCAATGCAATTTAAAATCTCGAAATGAAAAAAATGATATTTGAAACTAATTGCCGGTTTGATGTGTTTTAAAAATGTACAACCCATTTCTCATTACTGATAGGCCATTTTCTCGGCCAGCCGAATGAAGCTCTCCTCGTCTTGAAAGATTTGCAGCCCAACAGGCGTGATAAAGCGACTTACTTGACAAATCACAAAAAAAAACTGGGCTAACCATTTTCAAAAAGAAAAAAAAACTACTGGGCTGGTCTGTGGTAAACATAAAAGAAAAGGTTGTCTAGACAGGCCAGAGTGTCCCGCACAGCCAAGTTGACACCCTGCTTCCGTCTCAAAAACAAATTAGATAAATGCCACTCCAATTATGGCGATTCATAAAAATGCCACTGCAATTTCTAAACTTTGAAAAATGCCATTGCAACTTTTGCAAACTTTGAAAAATGTCACTCCAGACTTTAAAAAATGCCACTAGAAATGGCATGAAATGGCATTTTTCAAAGTTTGGAAATTGCAGTGGCATTTCTCGGAGGCATTTATCAAATTAACCCAAAACAAAAATAAATGGGCGAGTTGCTGGGTCCCTGGTGTCAGCCGCTCGTTGTGCAATTCTCTCATTTATTGACTACATTGACAATGGCATGGGACCCAGATGTCAGAAATCCACTAGGAGGAGCCATTTTTTTACTGGCTTGAAATAAGGAGGCACTTTCTTGCATACTGCCATGACCTCTGCGGGTCCCTGCTGTCATCCTCTCCACGTACAATCATTTCCTGATTGTGTACGCGTCAACTTGCTAGGCCCACAAGTCAGCCTCTAAACCCATGGAGGACAAATACAACCCATTTAAAAAAATAACAGCCCATTCCATATGTTCAAACGGAAATTTCAACATTCAGAGCAAAGTAACAGGTCTGAGCCACATATAGAGTACTGAACTTCCACGTTGACAACCATCATAGCCAAGTTAACTATCTACTCCCACTAGACAAGTACTAACTTACTCTTAGCTAACTAGATGATGCCGGCCGCCATCTGTGGTACACGCTAAACACCGGCACCGGCGTCCTGCGCCTCGCCTCGGACTTGCAAGAGGTGTGATAGGCGCGTTGCTCGTGCGCGTTGGCCCTTTCCATGCCAGCGTGGTCCACCGAAGCTTCGGCTTCCAATCGGGAAACCCACTTGACGAGCTGCTAGTAAAAATCGGCGTCGCGAACGCGTGCATGCCCGACAGCCTCCAGGGCTATTTGCCGGGCGTCGGCCTCCACGTAACTTGATCCATTAACTTGATCCAGATAACTTGATGGGTTGTATGCAGGCACTCAGAATCGCTGGAATCCAATAACTTGATCCAGATTGGGGCCGATGGATTTTAGTGCTAAGATCTTCAGTGTGCGCATGGACTGGGTCAAGCTTGTGGGAATCATTTTCTAGAAGACGGTCGTAAATACATCAAGAAGAAATTTAAAAATGTGAATTTCAAGAAGACGGAGAAGAAGATGAGTGTTGTACCTAAACGATTACGGATCCAATAAAGAGTTCGGAGAATTTGGCAGACGAGTACACCAATGCTGTCAATTTTGGCGCGTCAATGACCCTGATTTTTGTTGGACCTTCTAGATCCGATACAAGCAATCTCTCAAGGAAAGGCACATTCTCAATGACCATAACGTGGAACAGCTGGAATGATCTCTTCCCAATTGATGTCTTGTTGCGGGGCCAGCAAGACACATAAATCCATCGAAGATTCGTCGAGGCGATGTGGAGGCTAATGAACCCGTGGATCTTCTCAAGACGAAGGTACTCGAGCGCAGTACAGCTGCAGAGCAGGTGCTCCATAGCCTTCTTCGAGATGACAACGTCGAAGAGGTCAAGCTGCTTGAGTTGAGAGAGAAGATGGGCGGGCGCGGCATTAATCTAGGGAAGATAGCAGGAGCTGAAGCTGGCGCGGTGCAGCGTTGGTGTGAGGCGGAGCGCGGATGGAGGCAGAGAGAGACATCGTCCAACTTCAAAGCTGAGCTCCTCGAGCTGATCTAGGGCGGGGGATAAGAACCACTCGTCGAACTTGGGTTGGACCTTGCAGTTTGTACTGAACATGCGGATGTCAAGGCGTCTGGCTGGCCCAGGGTGCGATGAAAGGATCTTGGAGACTGCGGCCATGCGTTTGCAATCCCCGTCGCAGAGGCAGCTGTTGACGGAGAGGTTGAGGGGGACGCAGCGCCAGAGGGGGCGCAACCGCCGGGAGAACAGGGCGGTCCGCACGGCAGATTTGGTGGGGAGGAGGCCGATGATGACGAGCAGCATGTCATCGGGGAGGCTGCTGATGAAGTCCAGGCTCGCCGGATGCGGTTTTGGCTCGAGCCGCCTCCGCTTGTTGCCTGCCTCGCCGTCCATCTCAACCGGCGGTGACGCTGATGTACACGTGTGCTGGTGTGTGTTGTGTGCTGGGTGTGCGCGAGTGCGTCCTTCTGTGCATGCCGCCACGCAGTGGTGAATTGTGCGCGAGTGCGTCCTTCGCACGCAAGAAGTTTGTCCTTAATGCACCCTCGATTTACTAGCGTGCGGGGTGCTACCCCGAGTGGTTTCAACTTTGTTTACTTTGCCGCGTGTCAGATGGGCTTCTAGTTTACTTATTTTCACCCACTGCCACATGGGCCAGCACACCAAGATACAGAACACGAGCTGACAACGCAGCATGTGGATTGGTTGACCGGTCAACTAAACAATATACGGAGCTATACGCTAACACAGTGAGCATATAATCCGTCGGTATAGAGAGTTCGAGTGAGAGGGGAGGCCCGTGAGAGATAGCAGAGAGAGAGAGAGAAAGAGCTACTCCCTCCGTTCGATAATGTAGTTACAACATTTTTTTAAGTCAAACTTTTGAAACTTTGACCAAGTTTATAAAGAAATTACTTATATCTACAATACCAAAGATAAATGATAGTATGAAGTAAGTACGTGTTGTGATGAATCTAATGATCGTTCCAGATGTAAATGTTTTTCTCCACATATACCTGGTCAAACTTTTCTGAGGTTTGACTTTTCAAAACATACATATGCTTATGGACGTGATAGAGTCCCTAAAGAGAGAGAGAGAGAGAGAGAGAGAGAGAAAAGTGTGTGTGTGTGTGTGAAAGAGACATGGACAACACACGATAAAAGTAGAGAAAAAGCATGTGTGTCTTATGCAAACATATCACACATGCATCTTCGACAACGGAGGCAAAGTGAGGAGATAGTGTGTGGTTGTTTGGAACCGAGAGAGGAAGACCCCTAGCACGTGACCAAGAGGGGTCTGACAAACAAGGGAGAGAGGTCGAGACAGACATACGGAGAAAATGAAGACATGGGGAGGAGAGAGTGTATGTTTGTCATAGAGAGATCCCCTAGAGATCGTGATGGGACTACTGGGTGGGAGATCGAGTGACAAGGTGTGTGCGCGATAGAAGATGCCCCGAGAGATATCGAGATAGACGTATGGATGGAAGGAGACAATACGTGTGTTCCTGATGGCTAGTAAGAGATAATCATACTTAGGAGGGGGGGAGTGCTTGCGCCTATGGCCCTGTTTGGATACTCTAACTCAGTTAGAGGTTAGAGTTAGATTCATACCCTGAACTAACCCTGAACTAACTCTAAGTAAAGAGGTGTTTGGATGGCAGGGTTAGATGGAGCACGGATACGGTGAGGCACCTTCACGGGCGGTGCGAGAGGGAGGGAGGGAGAGGACGAGAAGCTTCAAGGAAGTGGGGAGGGATCTGCTGCGGGGAGAGCGAGAGAAAAAAGTGTTTATGAGTGGTCCCGAGAAGAACTAACCCAAATAAGCACCTCTTGGATGGGTTAGTTTTTTTGGATGGGTTAGATGCATCTAACCTAAACTAACCCTCATGTTTGGATCTTTTTGGGTTAGTTGACTCCAAACTAACCCAAACTAACTCTAACTCATGGATCAAAACAGAGCCTATGATGGAGTGAGGGATTATGGTACTTAGGGGGGTGCGTGTCACATGGAGAGAGAACAAGGGAGGAGAGTGTTGGATGGGTCTATATGTATAGCGCGAGGGAGACATGTGTATGTGTGAACCAGGGAGATATAAGGCTAGTTTGGCTTGCGTCGTGACCATCTTTTGCGTGGCCTGGGGTTGTGGTTGGATTTCATGCACGCTTGTTTGGTTGCTACCCTGTGAAAAAGAAAGCCCGCCTGGGTTGGGTTCCCTTGAACTTTAATTAGCCTGGCTGAACTCCAGACACTGCAAGTAGCCTGGCCCAAGAGACCGATTTCGAACGCCTGGCCGTGCCTGGTCGTGCGGCCACGAGGCTAACAGCAACATGGATGTATATTAGCATTAAGTAATTGATGCATGGATTGATTGATGGGACGTTGATGCTTTGCTTGGCCCAGGGATGAACCAAACGCTTCAGCACCACACAAGCCTGGCTAGGCAGAAATATTTTACATCTCACGTCCACACCAGGCAGTACCGGCCACCAACGCATGAGGGTCAGGTCCCGAACCAAACTAACCAATAAAGTTTGAGAGAGATTGAGGAGCCCCGATAAGGCTGAGTGGTGCGTCAGATAGCTGAGAGGGGGAAAGAGATATTCCATCCGCTCGATAATGTAGTGCATGTAAATTTTTTAGAAGTCAAACTTTGGAAACTTTGATCAGGTTTATGCAAATGTTATTTATATCTACAATACCAAAGATACATCATACAAAACTACATCTCATGGTGAATCTAATGGTATATGTTTGCCGTACTAGATGTAATTGTTTTTCTCCACATACATGGTCAAACTTTGTGATGTTTGACTTTTCAATAAATCTATATGCTATGGACAAAGAAGAGTGCCTCAGTCGAGACAGATCAAGTGTGTGTGAAGGAGAATGAGTAAGTGTGCAAAAAGAGTATGTGTGTGAAAGAGAAAGTGACAACAAACGATAAATTAGAGAGTGTGTGTGTTTTTTGTTTCTTATGCGAACATATCACGCATGCATCTCCGAGATGGAAAAG
The DNA here is from genome assembly GCF_018294505.1 of Triticum aestivum. Lineage (NCBI taxonomy): Eukaryota > Viridiplantae > Streptophyta > Magnoliopsida > Poales > Poaceae > Triticum > Triticum aestivum. Next base: position 660,334,094 of record NC_057795.1, read on the forward strand.
CGAGGCGAGGACATACACGAAGATAGCTAGTGTGTGATTGTTTGCAACAGAGACAGACACCCCTGTAGCACATGTCCAATAGAGGTCTGGCCAACAAGGAAAAAAGGTCGAGGGGGACACATGGGGAGGGAGAGAGGGTGTGTTTGTGATAGAGAGATCCCCTCGAGATCGTGAGGGGACTATATGGGTGGGAGATCGAGGGAGTGCGTGCGCGATAGAAAGATGCCCCGGGAGAAATCGAGATAGACCATGCACATGTTTGTGATGGAGACTAAGATTAGCTAGTCATATACATATAGGGGGGACTGCGTGTGCCTACAATTGAGTGAGAGACCATCATACTTGGCTAGCTGCGCATGAGATTGTGTGTGTGTGTGTGCGTGCGTGTGAGATGGAGAGAGAACGACGGAGAGAGACAGAGTTTTAGATGGGCCTATCGAGTACGAGTGAGATATGCATGTGTATGTGTGACCCAGATGGATGGAGAGTTTGAGAGGGGGGGGAAGAGCTCCGAGACGACATAGTGGCGCGTGAGAGAGTTACGGGCAAAGAGCCAAGGAATTTGTGTGCGTACGTTGAGTGCACCCAAGATATCTAGCTTGGACTAGCTAGAGTATCATACATAGTGTGCGAGAGAGACCTATAGATGGTGTATATATGAATGCGAACTAGAAAGACCCACACACACACACACACACAAAGAGAGAGAGAGAGAGATGGAGAGAAAGGGAGAGGGACCAACAAGGTTTTTGTGTTGGATGCGTGCGACAGAATTGAAGATTGTCGGCGAGAGAGTGAGAGAGAGAGAGAACAGGAGTCCGGGAGAGAGGGAGGTTGCGTTTTATGCATCAAAGACTGATATAAACCATGTTTCGATATAAACTTGCATTCAAATATTTAAATTGGAGAACATGTTGTCCGCAATCCACACATGAACGGATATATGCGTATATCAAACAAGTTCATTAATTTGACTTTCAACATGTTCATGGAGTACTATAATACTATACAACATGCTACTCGATTGAGGTGTTCAATTTTGGATTTAGTTCACTATTTTGACCTACTGAACGAGCTAGTTCGTTGAATCGAGATATTTCATTTTGGGTTTGATTTGCGTTTTTGAGTGGGTCAACTATTTGTCACATAATAAATCGCTAGCAACGAGCATGTAAAAACACATTACTCCCGAGCATCATCTCTCCATCTAAAAAAGAAGTGGCAAGCTAATATTTCAAAATTTGATTCGAATCGACTTGGTAAGGTAGACGTGGATGCTCGTTCTCCCAAAATTTGAATGAACCGTTAAACATCCTCTCTGCTCGGTGGAATTTGCCCGAGCAAATAAATGGGAGACGCGAAATTACTGTCCTATGTGGGACACGCATCAATTGGCCCATTGTACATCGAGGGTAGGTTCGTAACTTAATCCAAGCGCGCCTTCTCGCCCGAATAATTCATAAAACATGGTCGGCAAAACACGCTCTCCTCGCCCGAAATAGCTCGCTCCCACTATTTCAAAAATGCTCTCCTCGCCCGAAATCGCTCACGCCCACTATAGTTCAAAACACGCCCTCCTCGCCCGAAATCGCTCCCGCCCACTATTTGGGGAGAAGCAAAGTTACTCTACTATCCCCGACCCTCAGTACACAGACCAAAGCCGAGAAGCCTATAGGCAAGGGTAGAACTATAACTCCCCCTCACATTTCAGACAAATGCGTCCGTAAGACATGGTTC
>NC_057795.1:660336155-660415104 GCF_018294505.1 Triticum aestivum
TCCCCGATAAGATCCCTTCTCCCGAGCCACGAAACCTCAGCCCCACCTCCATGGCGCCCCACACCGCACCAATTTCACAGTCGCCCTCCTCCCTAATGCCGGAGATGCTGTCCAATTGCCGTCGTGCACTGGCCCGTGTGCCTCTTACTCCGTGTTGCTGGTGCTGCCTCGACGACGGCCGCGTGAACCGTACCGGAGCCGACTCACCGCCGCCGTTGTTCACGGCACCGGAGCGGCTCCAACTTCGGATCTGTCCACAGTCCTAGCGCTGCTTCCGCGTAGCCGTCGACCGTCGCGACATCGATCTTTCCCTGCCGCCGGTCGCCACCGCAACCGCGCCGGCCTCACCGACTCAGCAGCTGGACCTGCCTTCTTCACCATGCCGCCAGAGAGGTCGCACCCTCGTCTCAAATCACTTTATTTAGGCGTCAGTTGTCTGAATTTTATTCTGGGCCAATCGATTCCCAATGGGAAGCAGCACCCCTCGAGGCGGCGGAGCTCCTAGGCTGCCAGTTGGTTGGTGTCTAACGTAAGGGTGCAGGGCCGCAAGTTCGCCGCGGAAGCAGCGCTTAGATGGCTATCTTTTAGAGTTGTGTGGGTTGAAGGTAGTGCCGCCGCCAGATCTGGATGATGGGGAGTCTTTGTGGATTGGCCCGGGGGCGGCGCAACCACGACAGTGCAGTGGGGCGGGGAGCGGGGTTTTGGCCGGGGCCACAGACGGCGGAGGCAGGCTGCTCTGCCGTTGGTTGCTGGCTCTTCGGGGAAGATTCCGAACAGTGTCAGCCGGGAGGCACAAGACGGCCATCAAGCCATCCGGCGTAGATCGGACAGTACCAAAATAAAATAAAATCGTGTGACCCCAATTTAGTCCTCAGTCAACAGATGTGTGACCACTCTCGTACCTTATTGTTGATCTCTTAGTGTATTTCTTCAGATCAAAGAGATATGTCGTTCTTAACATTATGTGTTATCTGCATCTTCAGACACATCGTCTTCCGACTCACTGCAGCTGCTCCAACAAGGGAAGCATACACCAGAAGGGAGCTACAGTCCCCACTCAACAGTTCCCTGCATCGAATGCGCGTGCCCGACATGGAAAGCCACAACAACTGCAGGGCCATCGACAAGTCAGCACATCATGCTCACTCCTATGGATGCATGGCAGCCAGATAGGTTGTACCCTCATCTTACTTGTGTGCAACATTTATGGCTTTGTTATTCATCTAAGCACGGAAAATAGATCATCACATTTCACTGTATATTCATGTTGATCTCTTACGGGTCTTGTTTAGGAGTTCACGCTGTTCCATAGTTCAGCTAATATACTTGTTCTTTAGGTAATGTTGTTCCATAGTTATCATCCATCACCCAATGCTATCCCACAGGCTGGTGATTATAGTATTATACCACTTCTAGTGTTACATATGTTGTTCTTTAATACTTTTGTGTGCCATCTAGTTAATCTCGAGTACAAACGATACATATTATGTAGCTTTCATCTGTGTTCTCCCTTTAGTTTATGAGACTTGTTGCTACTAGTTAACCCCAGTCCTACTATTTATGTCGTCTCCTATAGGCACTCATTTACATAAATCTAACTACTAGTTGTCTTCCATGCATGTCAGATATAATTCCACACACTGATATATCCACAAGAACCTCACGGAGCAATGTAAAGGCCAATAAACTTGATGTCAATGATACCCAATATGATGGAACATGTAAAGGCAGTTCTTCAGAAGACTTGCAGAAAGATGATGAATCCTCTTCACCCCACAAGGTCCTTGCTCTAACTTGGCCTGTGATATGGGTACAACATGCATATAATGTCCTCGAGTGTATCTACTCTGTTGCAATGCCATGTGCTTAGCATGCTGATCATGCATGTAAATATGTCATGCCTTCCTGTTTTTCAGTACCTATTCCATTCATGATAACATGTTTTCAAATTCATGTCATTCTACTCTATCGCAATGGCATCTGCTTAATTTGGACATCATGCTTCTGAATATCTTATGCGTTGTTATTCATCAGTATGTACTTCATCTGTCTGCCATACCATGTTTTTTTACATTGAAGTGTTGTTCTAGTGCTCTGTTGCAATGCCATCTTATTTTCCCAATCATACACGTGTATGTTACCTTAGTTATTTCTGTATGTATTCCGCTAGCATATAGTTTTACATTCAACTAGTGTTTTTTTGCTGTGTTGTCCTGTCATATCCCTAGCTCTTACACCATACTCCCTCCGTCCCGATTACATGTTGCCGAAATGGATAAAAAAGGATGTATCTAGAACTTAAATATGCCTAGACCCATCCATTTTTTCGGATGGAGGGAATACATGTCAATATGTCATGCCTTCCTATTCTTCAGTACCTGTTCCATCTCTCTGCTGTCGCATGTTTTATAATTAAAGCACCATTCTTCTATACAAGGCATGCAAGGGGAAGACGACTATGTTAGAATCTGAAGGGTTACAAACAAGGCCTTTGCAAAAGATCCAAACGCCAGGAGATAATAAACCAACTCCAGTTTTTATAGATACTGCACCAGCACAGAGAAACCCAACTCCTACTGATAATAAGTAGATTCCAGTGGCCAAAGAACTAGTCCGCTCCAGTCCAGCAAAAATATGTCAACTCAATTCTAAGAAGCGTGTGCGTATCCTTGCATCATGAAATTTTATAGCATGCTGATCATATTTTCTACATGTTTCTTACCCATCTCTCTTTTAGAAAATTAGCTTAACAGGTAGAAGAATTTCTGCAATGGTATCGTTTATGCGGAAAGATTTTTGCAGGAATTCTCTGTGCTCCAATGTAGATGTAAGTACCTGTTGTATATCACTATATTTTTACATCAGCATGTATTTTGTTAATCGACGTGAATCCAACCTTTATCTGATCTAAATTTAGTTGTAGCAAAATGTATGATTAAAGGCCACAATGTTGATTTTTGTAAGGAAAACTGCCTGATAGTTTTGCATCCTGATCTGCATGAGTGTACTGTCTCATATCAGTGGGTTTGAATACTTTGGTTCTACAGTGGGTTTTTCAGTGTGTGTTTTTACCGTACTGTCCTGTCGTTGTCACACCCTAGCTAGTTATGCATTAGAGTGTTGCATCATGTTTACTCTTTCATCAGAAATTTGAAATGGGGATGACAGAACCCCCAGTCCCCTCTGAGACCAACTAGGGTTTACCAAAATATTTTTCAATGAACCTGAAATGCCCTTCTAAAATGCCCATCATTTTTGCCTTGGTTCAGAACCTCTGCCAAAAGTGGTGCACATTTTCCTAGGCCATCCTAGGGTTTTTGAATTAAATCATAACTATTTGAATTTGGGCATTTAAAATAATATAAAATATTTAAATGCTCAAATATCTCCAAACTAAAATGTTTCATGTTGGAAATAATCCAACTATGAGCCAGGAGTAGTTTGGTGATTTTTGGAGTTGCCTAGGTATTTTATTTAATTCAACAAAGTTGTAGAAGTATTAAATAAAACAGAAAACAGAAAAGAAAAGGGGAAGACTCACCTGTGCGGCCCAGCCAGCTGGCCGGCCCAGCTAGCAACCGACCCAGCCCAGCACTGTAGCTCCCCGTCGTCTTCCTCCCCACTCCCCGAAGCTGCTGCGTGCTCGCGCGCGCGCGGCCGCGCGGCCACCTCCTGCTTGCCGACGCCCTCCTGGCCGCGTGGACGACGCCCGCAGCCGTCCCGATCCCCCCCTGCTCCCTCTCACTCTCCCCGGCTCTCTCCTTCCTCTCCCTCGCTCTCTCCCTCTCACGGCCGAAGCACACCGTCGCCGCCGTTCGCCTTAGCCACTGCCTCCGACCACCCCTCGCTCCCCCGATTAGCTCAGGAGCTCCGCCTTGACTCCCTCTTCCTCCCCACCGCTCCACGAGTCCCCGGAAGCCCTGCATCGCCGCCACGTCGCCGTTCCCCTCTTCGGGCTCCGATCACCGTCGCCGACGAATTCGCCGTCTCCAGCGCGTCCCCGAGCCCGTTTCGACGCCCACTGCAACCGCGGTGAGCTACGCCACCGTTTCCCCCTTCTTCCCTGCTCTCTCCCGACCCCTAGGCCCTAGCCCCACCGCGGCCGAAAGCTTCACGCCGCCGGCGATGTCGCCGTCATGGCCACGGTCGCCGTAGCGCCCAACCGAGCTCACCATCGTGCTCCACATCTCACTAGGAGCACGTAGCACGCACCAACGCTACCCCAAACCCCCTGCAACACCCTTCCTGTGCACGACCGAACCCCGGCGGCCGCAACCGAGCTCGCCGCCGTCGACTCCGGCCACCCCGACCCCAACGGACTCCGCCAAGAGCCGCGGGTCGTCCTCAGCTTCACTCCGGTGGCCTCCGCGGTCCATTTGGTGGCCGAAACGACCAAAACCACTATCGCCGCCGCACTGATGGTCGCCGCCGGCCAGAACTCCGGCGAGCTGACGTGGCCTAGTTAATTAGCCACTAACCCACCACCTACTGACGCTGACAAGTGGGCCCCAGGGCTTAGTCAAAGCTAACCAGCCCGGGTCAACACGGGATTAGCCCCTGTGTCACTGACGTGTGGACCCCACACGTCAGGTTTGACCCGAGCCAGCCCTGTTGACCTGCTGATGTCACTGTGACGTCAGGCTGACGCAGTAAATGATATTTCTGGATTTAAATTAAATCAGGAAATTCCAGAATATTAATTAAACTTCAAAAATTCATAACTTTTATTCTGTAACTCCAAATTGGACAAATTATATATGAAAAATGATCAGAAAAATCCAATCTATCCATCTGTACTATTTTCATGCATGATCAAACAAGTTAAGTTGATGTTTTAATCAGAACAAGGAAAGGCACTTTAAAAGGCCATATTGGAATTTGGAATTTGAATCTTTGATTCAAATTTGCTCAAACACTTCTGGCTTTAGTTGCATTAGCCCAACACACTCATACTGCCATGTTTCATGCATGCATCATATTGTTGCACATTGTTTGGTGATGCCTGTGTATCGTTATCCTTTGCGACAGGATCTGTCCCCGAGGAGTACCGTGATTACCCTAACGAAAAATCTTATCCGAACATCGAACCATCAGGCAAGCAACCAACCCTTTGATCATATCGATACAATCCCATGTTCTCGCTCCTGCTCTCTTTTACTGCATTAAGACAACGCGATTCAAACTGCTGTGTGCTACGGTAGTTGAACCCATTTCCTCTGCATGACCTGTCATTGCCACAGTAACTAGATGAAACCCACTAGCATGTGTAGGAGTTGATTGAGCCATATGTATGTGTTGTTCCTACCTTGCTATGCCTGCTATGCTTAGAGTCGTGTCAGGTCTGGTTCATCTGGGTGATGGGCTAGAGTGAAATGATTATGTCGGTAATGAGAGTGGTGTGGTGAACACGATTTGGTAAAGGTATCGATGAGAGGCCATGTAGGAGTACATGGTGGGTTGTTTCATTGAAGCCGACCTTAAGCACTGAGATATGTATGTGTGATTTAAGAATCAGCTACTACCATACATTGGGCCCTGAAATATGACCCCGCTCGACTTCTTATTCACCTTAGCTCTCTGTCCAGGAGTTGCAAGTAGTTTCTGGTGTTTGTAGCCTACTGGAGGCTGTGGACAGCGCTGACCGTAGGGGTGGGCTATGATGCGGTAGGTACGTGGCCGGGTGTACCGAATACCCGTTAGGTATCTCGGGAACCCTATTCACATCGTTCGGGGCCGTATGGGAAACCTCGGCCGGACTCCCTGCGGATGGAACCTGAATAGGCGATAAACCTGGACTAGAGGCTTAAGTGTTTAGGTAGGTCGTGGTCTACACCCACGTCGGCTTTCGCTTGAAGTCTGCCGAGCACATGTCGTGTGCAGACGCTAAGTGGTGGAAACATGTATGAAGAAGTACACCCCTGCAGGGTTAACATGATCTATTCGAATAGCCGCGTCCGCGGTAAAGGACTACTTGGTTGCCTATACAGTTCATAGACAAGTAAATGGAAACTATTAAAAGCCTCAAGATAAGTGTGAGTGCCGAGGATGGCTCTTCCGTAGGAAGACGGAGGTGGATCCTCGGTAGTGTATTGAAGTGGTGAGTAGTGGACTCGTGTGCGCAAAACTATTTCAAGTTGGAGTATCGTAGGATAGCCTAGCCAAGAGTCAAAGCTGGCTTGCTGCAATAACTCCACCAACCCTTCTTGATACTATGCATGTATGTAGGATCTGATGTAAGTCTTGCTGAGTACCTTTGTACTCATGTTGCTATAATCTACATTTTTACAGAAGACGCTGCAACCCCTTCTGATGGGTTCTATGTAGACGTTGACATCAACGAGTAGGCTAAAGACCCAGGTGGTGACCCTGAGCTTGTGATGGACCACGTAGTATAGTTAGGCTTCCAAGCCTCTTTTATTTTACTAGTTGTCTGTACCCAGACAATGTACTTCCGCTGCTGGCTTGTATGACTGTATGATTTGTATGTTGGGTCGTGAGACCCGTACCTTTGTGTGTATGACATGTATGGCTCCCTGAGCCTTAAATAAAGTACTTGTGTCGTAGAGTCATGTTGTGATGCTTCGTTGTATTTGCACATATCGAGCATATTGTGTGTATGATTGAAATGCTTGGTATGTGTGGGATCTGACTATCTAGTTGTTTATCTTTAGTAGCCTCTCTTACCGGGAAATGTCTCCTAGTGTTACCGCTGAGCCATGGTAGCTTGCTACTGCTCTGGAACACTTAGGCTGGCCGGCATGTGTCCTTCTTCGTTCCTGTGTCTGTCCCTTCGGGGAAATGTCACGCTTTGAGTACCGGAGTCCTGTTAGCCCGCTACAGCCCGGTTTACCGGAGTCCTGCTAGCCCAGTGCTACAGCCCGGACCCACTTGCTGATGACCGACACGTTCGAAGCTGGGTCATGGATGCCTGTCCCTGTAAGTCTGTGCCACTTTGGGTTTACGACTAGTCATGTCAGCCCGGGCTCTTTATCATATGGATGCTAGCGACACTATCATATACGTGAGCCAAAAGGCGCAAACGGTCCCGGGCAAAGGTAAGGCGACACCCGTGGGGATACCGTGCGTGAGGCCGCAAAGTGATATGAGGTGTTACCAGCTAGATCGATGTGACATCGAGTCGGGGTCCTGACAGCGTTGGCATCAGAGCCGGACTGCCTGTAGGTTCTCCAAGCCAAACTGGTCGATGTTGAGTCTAGAAATTCTTTAGTTATATGTAGGGGAATTGTTTGTGGGTTGGAACGTAAGGCTCTTTTTACTCCTTATACCTTATGACTTTCTGATCTGAGTCAGTCCATTCTTCCACCGGGGGTTAAGGAATTAGGATCTGTTCTCTCTATCAGGTTCACGTGTTACTAATCAGTAGTACCTTATAAGTTTGATGGTTATCAGCCTAGCTCAGTTCTACTACCACATTATGTTGTTAGAATGGTTCCAGAACTTTGATGTGATGATGTTGAGTGTGTACGAAATCCTTTGTCAAATGTCTCAATATCCTTTTTGAGCATTTACAGCTGTTATGCTGCCGAAATTTTGCTAGAAATTCTAATGCCTTTGCATTATAATTGTGCTTTCAGATGGCCACTCGCGACCTCAATCAAGTGGTTCGCCTGACTCGATGCCTAGATGTACCCGGCCATACTGCTAAGTTGGTCAGGGTAATGACTGAGGCCGGATACCGCTGGTATCCCGAGTACACGGTCGAAGAGCAATTCCGAGATTTTAATCAAAGCCAGTATCTCTGCACTGTCAGGATATTTCCATCTTATCCTGGATCCACTGAGCCTCTTCACTGCTCCTATGGACTCGGGGTTACTATCGAGATGGCTGTGCAGGATGCCGCCTACTCTATGATGACCATTATGCGAGTCAGATCTGGTCTATTTCGGGACTCTGACTTCCGGTATATGCCAGGATCACTTCCGGGAGCACAAGGGTATCTCCAGGCTATCTATGCTGACTCCACTCAGGAGGATTCACGGACTCGCACCACTGCTGAGATGCTCGAGGATAAGGACCGTGAAAATCGGGCCTTAAGGCTAGAGCTCTTCAATACCCGTGCTGACCACTGGGCCACTTTGACTCGGTTCGCACCGGCGGTGCAAGCTGGATATTCAGATATGCGCGATCTCTATCCTGTGAGATCTGCTCTGCCAGACGTGATGGTTTGGCGTGATGTAGGAGGCATCACCCCACCTCGCGGTCCCCGCAGGCCACCGTTTGTTGGTCCACGACCTCATCCTAGCCCCTATGGTCCACAAGCTCCGCGAGATCGTCTGTTTCCGGATGAACATGTTGAGCTTCCAGGCTATGGAGGTGACTTCTACGAGGACTACTACGGATCGGTCTAAGTTAGTGGTAGCATCACTAGTTCGCACTAGCTGTGTCGTCTATCGTCCCGCGTGACTCGTGGGTTATGACCTAGTTTGTACTCCTTCCGGAGGTGTAGAAAAATAATGTATAGGAGCTTGGAATGCCTCCGATGAGATGTAATCCTTTTCTCACCGTAATAGTACTTTGTTTGGTCTTGTACTAAACCTTGTATGGTGTGTATGACGATGGAATAAAGAAGCAGTTCTGTATCTACCATGTCATACGGATGATCATCTTGCATTCCGAGTTATTTCTTACATTATGTATCCCATGTCGGAATTTCATCATTCTGACTAAATCATTGTCTTGTTTACCTAGGATGGTCAACACGCGCGCCAACCCTGCTTCTCAAGAGCAGGCCGAAGGCAGTGAAGCCAGGAATGAAAATCTGCCTCATCCTCCTTCACTAGCCGAGGTTATGATGGAAGCTGAGCGAAACAAGCGGGAGACAAACCGTTTGTTGGAGCGTATTGAACAGAATACAGCACACCATCAGAGGGTTAACGTGGTGTCACTCAGTGATTTTATCAAATTGCATCCACCCACGTTCCACCACTCCGTCGAGCCTCTCGACGCTGATGACTGGCTTCGCAGTATCTCTCACAAGCTGCGTTCCGCGCTGGTAGCTGAGGCTGACAAGGTCACCTTTGCTGCATATCATCTTGAAGGCCCCGCCAGCCTGTGGTGGGAGAATTATGGAGCCATGCGCCCAGCGGGCCATGTCACAACTTGGGCTGAGTTCAGCGAGGCTTTCCGTGAACATCACATTCCGGAGGATCTCATGGACCGTAAACGTGAAGAATTTTGCAGTTTCACCCAAGGCCGACTTTCTGTGGATGCCTATAGCAGAGAGTTTGGTAATCTCGCACGATATGCAACTGAGGAAGTGTCTACTGACGCCAAGAAGCAAGCAAGGTTCCGTAAGGGCCTTAGTCCTGAGCTTCGCCGTGACCTCCGTCTGCATGAGTGCACATCTTTTTCGAAACTTGTCAACAAAGCCATCAGTGCTGAAACTGGTCAGACTGACTATGACGCAACACGCAAGCATGGACGTGACACGGGTTCCTCATCCGGTGCTGGTCCTCAGAAGCGCCGCGTGTGGGTACCCAACACCGCCCTGCCACCCAGGTTCACACCGAGGCCATCTTTCCAGGCGCCTCGCCCCGCTCAACAGTCTGCTCCAGCCAAGCCCTATGGGGGTCCATCCAATAATGCTCCTCCACGTACCAGTTCCGTGACTTGTTTCAAGTGTGGGGAATCTGGTCACTATATGCGTGAGTGTCCCCAGACCAACCCCAATCAATCTGCTAAAGCTGTTGGCCGTGGCAAGCCGACAGGGAAGGTGTTCCATGCCAAACCGGTCACCGCTTCACGTGGCCATGTCAACTGTATCTCTGCCGAAGAAGCTCAAGAGGACCCCAACGTCGTTCTCGGTACGCTTCTTGTTAATTGCCACCCGGCATCTGTTCTTTTCGATACAGGAGCCTCTCATTCCTTTATATCTGAAAATTATGCTCGTTTGCATAACGTTGCATTCTGTGACTTGCCATCCACTATGGAAATCTCTACCCCTGGGTCTAGATGGCAGACCTCTAGGGTAAGTTATGGAAATGAGATCCAAGTCGACAGACTTGTTTTCCTTGCATCTCTGATAGCCCTTAAATCTTCGGATATTAATATCATTTTGGGTATGGACTGGATGTCAGCTCATCAAGCCAAAATTGATTGCTTCTCTAGGACTGTTCAACTCACCCATCCTTCGGGGAAGATAGTCAATGTCTTGACCCGAATAGCCAAGCGACAGTTATATTCTCTTAACGCCAGCCCTTTGCCAGACCTTGAGGACGTTCCGGTAGTCCGTGACTTCCCGGATGTCTTTCCAGAGGAATTGCCAGGTGTTCCACCTGACAGGGATGTTGAGTTCGTAATAGACCTCATTCCAGGAACCGTTCCGATTGCTAGAAGACCTTATAAGATGGCACCCCTAGAACTAGCCGAGCTTAAGAAACAACTCGATGAATCCTTGAAAAAGGGTTTCATCCGCCCTAGTTCATCTCCGTGGGCTTGCCCCGTCCTATTCGTTAAGAAAAAGGATGGTACGGACCGGATGGTTGTAGATTACCGACCTGTCAATTTGGTCACAATCAAGAACAAATACCCGCTTCCCAGGATCAACGATCTGTATGATCAGCTCGCTGGATCCTCAGTCTTCTCCAAGATGGATTTGAGGTTGGGCTACCATCAAATCAAAATCAGAAACGGGGACATTCCTAAAACGGCCTTTGTTACTCGTTATGGCCAATACGAGTACACCGTCATGTCCTTCGGTTTAACCAACGCTCCAGCCACCTTTTCTCGGTTAATGAACTCAATCTTCATGGAGTATTTGGATAAATTCGTCGTAGTTTATCTCGATGATATACTCATCTACTCCAAGAACGAGGAAGAACATGCCGAACATCTAAGGCTAGTGTTGAAGAAACTTCGAGAGCATCGCCTTTATGCCAAATTCTCTAAATGTGAATTCTGGTTGTCAGAAGTGACCTATCTGGGTCATGTAATATCTGGTAAAGGTATTGCTGTTAACCCTGAGCGAGTTCAAGCCGTCCTTGATTGGACTCCACCCGAATCGGTCAAGCAAGTTCGGAGTTTTCTAGGCTTAGCGAGCTATTGCCGTCGCTTTGTCGAGAACTTCTCCAAAGTTGCCAAACCTCTAACCGAACTCCTCAAGAAAGATAAGAAGTTCGAATGGACTCCACAATGTGAGCACAGCTTTCAGGAACTGAAAAGACGCCTGACCTCTGCTCCCGTACTGGTACCGCCAGACTTCTCCAAGGACTTCGTTATCTACTGCGACGCCTCGCGACAAGGACTAGGTTGCATTCTCATGCAAGATCGACACGTAATTGCTTACGCTTCACGGCAATTGCACCCACATGAGGAGAATTATCCTACTCATGATCTAGAACTTGCAGCCGTAGTCTATGCACTTAAGACCTGGCGACATTACCTCCTCGGTAATCGTTGCGAAATATTCACTGATCACCAAAGTCTGAAGTATATTTTCACCCAACCGGATTTGAATCTCAGGCAGAGACGTTGGGTTGAATTGATCACTGACTTCGACTTAGGAATAACCTATACCCCAGGGAAAGCCAACGTCATGGCTGATGCGCTAAGTCGTAAATCTTATTGTAACAACCTGATGTTACAACAAAGTCAACCGCTTCTCCATGAGGAATTTCGGAAGCTTAACCTTCACATTGTACCTCAAGGTTTTCTTTCCACCTTGGTAGCAAAACCTACTCTTACGGATCAAATCATCGCTGCCCAAAAGCGAGATAAGGGGATATCTAAAATCAAAGAGAACATTGCTAGCGGAGGTGCTAGTTGTTTCTCCACAAATGATCATGGTGTTGTGTACTTTGAGGACCGTCTAGTGGTTCCCAAGAACCAGCATCTACGGCAGTTGATCCTTAAGGAGGCTCATGAATCTCCTCTCACCATTCATCCCGGTAGTACCAAGATGTATCAGGACCTACGCCAGAGGTTCTGGTGGACTAGGATGAAGAGAGAAATCGCTCAGTATATTGCTAATTGCGACGTCTGTCGTCGTGTAAAAGCAGAGCATCAACGGCCTGCTGGCACCCTTCAACCCTTAGCTATTCCTGAATGGAAATGGGATAAAATTGGTATGGATTTCATTACCGGTTTTCCCAGGACCAAAAGAGGGAATAATGCTATTTTCGTCGTGGTCGATCGTCTTTCCAAAGTAGCTCATTTCTTACCTGTTCGTGAGAGTATAACCGCTAGTCAGCTGGCAGACTTATACATCTCCCGAATAGTGTCTCTCCATGGTGTTCCTTTGGAAATCAATTCGGATCGAGGAAGTCTTTTCACCTCTCGATTTTGGGAAAGTTTCCAAAATGCTATGGGAACTCGTCTCTCCTTTAGCACCGCTTTCCACCCTCAGTCAAGTGGTCAAGTGGAACGCGTCAACCAAATCCTAGAAGACATGCTTCGAGCCTCTGTTATCTCTTTCGGAATGGACTGGGAGAAGTGCCTTCCATTTGCCGAATTCGCTTACAATAACAGCTATCAATCTAGCTTGGGTAAAGCCCCTTTTGAAGTTCTCTATGGACGACGATGTCGAACACCCCTTAACTGGTCAGAAACCGGGGAAAGACAATTCTTTGGCCCGGATATGATTCAGGAAGCAGAAGAACAAGTTCGTATCGTTCGTGAAAAGTTGAAAACAGCCCAATCCCGTCAAAAGAGTCAATATGACCGAAAACATAAGGCTATGACTTTCGAGGTTGACGAGAAGGCTTATCTTCGGGTCACCCCTCTGAAGGGAACCCATCGTTTCGGTATCAAAGGCAAATTGGCTCCTCGTTACATTGGACCTTTTCGCATTCTTGCCAAACGAGGAGAAGTTGCCTACCAATTGGAACTACCTCCGCACCTCTCCAGAGTTCACGATGTCTTCCACGTTTCTCAACTCAGACGTTGCTTCTCGGATCCTATCCGTGAAGTGGACCACGAAACGCTTGATCTCCAAGATAATCTTACATATCGAGAGTACCCCATCCGTATCCTCGATCAAGCCGAACGTACCACGCGACGTCATAATATCAAGTTTCTCAAGGTTCAATGGTCGCATCACTCTGAAGATGAAGCAACTTGGGAAAGGGAGGATCGTCTTCGACTCGAGTATCCCGCCTTCTTCCCGGAGGAACCCGAATCTCGGGACGAGATTCTTTTGAGTGGGGGTGAGTTGTCACACCCTAGCTAGTTATGCATTAGAGTGTTGCATCATGTTTACTCTTTCATCAGAAATTTGAAATGGGGATGACAGAACCCCCAGTCCCCTCTGAGACCAACTAGGGTTTACCAAAATATTTTTCAATGAACCTGAAATGCCCTTCTAAAATGCCCATCATTTTTGCCTTGGTTCAGAACCTCTGCCAAAAGTGGTGCACATTTTCCTAGGCCATCCTAGGGTTTTTGAATTAAATCATAACTATTTGAATTTGGGCATTTAAAATAATATAAAATATTTAAATGCTCAAATATCTCCAAACTAAAATGTTTCATGTTGGAAATAATCCAACTATGAGCCAGGAGTAGTTTGGTGATTTTTGGAGTTGCCTAGGTATTTTATTTAATTCAACAAAGTTGCAGAAGTATTAAATAAAACAGAAAACAGAAAAGAAAAGGGGAAGACTCACCTGTGCGGCCCAGCCAGCTGGCCGGCCCAGCTAGCAACCCACCCAGCCCAGCACTGTAGCTCCCCGTCGTCTTCCTCCCCACGCCCCGAAGCTGCTGCGTGCTCGCGCGCGCGCGGCCGCGCGGCCACCTCCTGCTTGCCGACGCCCTCCTGGCCGCGTGGACGACGCCCGCAGCCCGTCCCGATCCCCCCTGCTCTCTCTCACTCTCCCCGGCTCTCTCCTTCCTCTCCCTCGCTCTCTCCTCTCGCGGCCGAACACCACCGTCGCCGCCGTTCGCCTTAGCCACTGCCTCCGACCACCCCTCGCTCCCCCGATTAGCTCAGGAGCTCCGCCTCGACTCCCTCTTCCTCCCCACCGCTCCACGAGTCCCCGGAAGCCCTGCATCGCCGCCACGTCGCCGTTCCCCTCTTCGGGCTCCGATCACCGTCGCCGACGAATTCGCCGTCTCCAGCGCGTCCCCGAGCCCGTTTCGACGCCCACTGCAACCGCGGTGAGCTACGCCACCGTTTCCCCCTTCTTCCCTGCTCTCTCCCGACCCCTAGGCCCTAGCCCCACCGCGGCCGAAAGCTTCACGCCGCCGGCGATGTCGCCGTCGTGGCCACGGTCGCCGTAGCGCCCAACCGAGCTCACCATCGTGCTCCACATCTCACTAGGAGCACGTAGCACGCACCAACGCTACCTCAAACCCCCTGCAACACCCTTCCCGTGCACGACCGAACCCCGGCGGCCGCAACCGAGCTCGCCGCCGTCGACTCCGGCCACCCCGACCCCAACGGACTCCGCCAAGAGCCGCGGGTCGTCCTCAGCTTCACTCCGGTGGCCTCCGCGGTCCATTTGGTGGCCGAAACGACCAAAACCACTATCGCCGCCGCACTGATGGTCGCCGCCGGCCAGAACTCCGGCGAGCTGACGTGGCCTAGTTAATTAGCCACTAACCCACCACCTACTGACGCTGACAAGTGGGCCCCAGGGCTTAGTCAAAGCTAACCAGCCCGGGTCAACACGGGATTAGCCCCTGTGTCACTGACGTGTGGACCCCACACGTCAGGTTTGACCCGAGCCAGCCCTGTTGACCTGCTGATGTCACTGTGACGTCAGGCTGACGCAGTAAATGATATTTCTGGATTTAAATTAAATCAGGAAATTCCAGAATATTAATTAAACTTCAAAAATTCATAACTTTTATTCTGTAACTCCAAATTGGACAAATTATATATGAAAAATGATCAGAAAAATCCAATCTATCCATCTGTACTATTTTCATGCATGATCAAACAAGTTAAGTTGATGTTTTAATCAGAACAAGGAAAGGCACTTTAAAAGGCCATATTGGAATTTGGAATTTGAATCTTTGATTCAAATTTGCTCAAACACTTCTGGCTTTAGTTGCATTAGCCCAACACACTCATATTGCCATGTTTCATGCATGCATCATATTGTTGCACATTGTTTGGTGATGCCTGTGTATCGTTATCCTTTGCGACAGGATCTGTCCCCGAGGAGTACCGTGATTACCCTAACGAAGAATCTTATCCGAACATCGAACCATCAGGCAAGCAACCAACCATTTGATCATATCGATACAATCCCATGTTCTCGCTCCTGCTCTCTTTTACTGCATTAAGACAACGCGATTCAAACTGCTGTGTGCTACGGTAGTTGAACCCATTTCCTCTGCATGACCTGTCATTGCCACAGTAACTAGATGAAACCCACTAGCATGTGTAGGAGTTGATTGAGCCATATGTATGTGTTGTTCCTACCTTGCTATGCCTGCTATGCTTAGAGTCGTGTCAGGTCTGGTTCATCTGGGTGATGGGCTAGAGTGAAATGATTATGTCGGTAATGAGAGTGGTGTGGTGAACACGATTTGGTAAAGGTATCGATGAGAGGCCATGTAGGAGTACATGGTGGGTTGTTTCATTGAAGCCGACCTTAAGCACTGAGATCTGTATGTGTGATTTAAGAATCAGCTACTACCATACATTGGGCCCTGAAATATGACCCCGCTCGACTTCTTATTCACCTTAGCTCTCTGTCCAGGAGTTGCAAGTAGTTTCTGGTGTTTGTAGCCTACTGGAGGCCGTGGACAGCGCTGACCGTAGGGGTGGGCTGTGATGCGGTAGGTACGTGGCCGGGTGTACCGAATACCCGTTAGGTATCTCGGGAACCCTGTTCACATCGTTCGGGGCCGTATGGGAAACCTCGGCCGGACTCCCTGCGGATGGAACCTGAATAGGCGATAAACCTGGACTAGAGGCTTAAGTGTTTAGGTAGGTCGTGGTCTACACCCACGTCGGCTTTCGCTTGAAGTCTGCCGAGCACATGTCGTGTGCAGACGCTAAGTGGTGGAAACATGTATGAAGAAGTACACCCCTGCAGGGTTAACATGATCTATTCGAATAGCCGCGTCCGCGGTAAAGGACTACTTGGTTGCCTATACAGTTCATAGACAAGTAAATGGTAACTATTAAAAGCCTCAAGATAAGTGTGAGTGCCGAGGATGGCTCTTCCGTAGGAAGACGGAGGTGGATCCTCGGTAGTGTATTGAAGTGGTGAGTAGTGGACTCGTGTGCGCAAAACTATTTCAAGTTGGAGTATCGTAGGATAGCCTAGCCAAGGGTCAAAGCTGGCTTGCTGCAATAACTCCACCAACCCTTCTTGATACTATGCATGTATGTAGGTTCTGATGTAAGTCTTGCTGAGTACCTTTGTACTCATGTTGCTATAATCTACATTTTTACAGAAGACGCTGCAACCCCTTCTGATGGGTTCTATGTAGACGTTGACATCAACGAGTAGGCTAAGGACCCAGGTGGTGACCCTGAGCTTGTGATGGACCACGTAGTATAGTTAGGCTTCCAAGCCTCTTTTATTTTACTAGTTGTCTGTACCCAGACAAAGTACTTCCGCTGTTGGCTTGTATGACTGTATGACTTGTATGTTGGGTCGTGAGACCCGTACCTTGTGTGTATGATATGTATGGCTCCCTGAGCCTTAAATAAAGTACTTGTGTCGTAGAGTCATGTTGTGATGCTTCGTTGTATTTGCACATATCGAGCATATTGTGTGTATGATTGAAATGCTTGGTATGTGTGGGATCTGACTATCTAGTTGTTTATCTTTAGTAGCCTCTCTTACCGGGAAATGTCTCCTAGTGTTACCGCTGAGCCATGGTAGCTTGCTACTGCTCTGGAACACTTAGGCTGGCCGGCATGTGTCCTTCTTCGTTCCTGTGTCTGTCCCTTCGGGGAAATGTCACGCTTTGAGTACCGGAGTCCTGTTAGCCCGCTACAGCCCGGTTTACCGGAGTCCTGCTAGCCCAGTGCTACAGCCCGGACCCACTTGCTGATGACCGACACGTTCGAAGCTGGGTCATGGATGCCTGTCCCTGTAAGTCTGTGCCGCTTTGGGTTTACGACTAGTCATGTCAGCCCGGGCTCTTTATCATATGGATGCTAGCGACACTATCATATACGTGAGCCAAAAGGCGCAAACGGTCCCGGGCAAAGGTAAGGCGACACCCGTGGGGATACCGTGCGTGAGGCCGCAAAGTGATATGAGGTGTTACCAGCTAGATCGATGTGACATCGAGTCGGGGTCCTGACAGTCGTATCCCTAGCTCTTACATCATACTCCCTCCGTCTAGACTAAATGTCACAGAAATGGAAAAAAATGGATGTATCTAGAACTGAAATACGCCTAGACCCGTCCATTTATTTCCGGATGGAGGGAATACATGTCAATATGTCATGCCTTTCTATTCTTCAGTACCTATTCCATCTCTGATGTAGCATGTTTTATAACCGAATCACCATTCTTCTATATAAGGCATGTAAGGGAAAGACGGCTATGTTAGAATCTGAAGGGTTACAAACCAGGTCTTTGCAAAAGATCCAAACGACAGGACATAATAAACCAACTCCATTTTTCATAGATACTGCTCCAGCACAGAGAAACCCAACTCCCACTGATAATAAGCAGATTCCAGTGGCCAAAGAACTAGTCCGCTCCAGTCCAGCAAAAGAATGTCAACTCCATTCTAAGAAGCGTGTGCGTATCCTCGCATCATGAAATTTTATAGCATCCTGATCATATTTTCTACATGTTTCTTACCCATCTCTCTTTTATAAAATAAGGTTGAACGATAGAAGACTTCCTCCATTGGGATAGTATTCGAGGAAAATATCTTGCGGGAATTCTCTGTGCTCCAATGTTGATGTAAGTACCTGTTGTATATCACTATATTTTTACATCAACATGTATTTTGTTAATCGGCATGAATCTAACCTTTATCTGATCTAAAATTAGTTGTAGCAAAATGTTAAAGGCGTCAATGTTGATTTTTGTAAGGAAAACTGCCTGGTAGTTTTGCATACTGAGGTGCATGAATGTACTATCTCATATCATGCACATTACTGAATTGTAGTGCTTCTCTGGTTGCCCATTCATTCATTGTGTCAATGTTGCTTTCGTGCTACCTTACCTGGCTGATGATAGCTGTGCTATATTCTGTTAATTTGGTGTAGGCTAGTTGCCCAAACGTTTGTTGTGTCAATGTTGCTTTCCTATTATCTGACTTGGCCAATGATAGCAATGCTAGTGTGTTAATTTTGTGCAGGCTGCTGAAGATAAGAAGACAAACTCTGAAAACAGCAAGGCAACCCCATTGTTTCTTTCCAGTAAATCTAGGCCAGGTAATATGGCAATAACTCATGATTAATCTGTTTGGCTCCCATCCTAATTTATGTTATGATGCAGTGGTCGAGACACTCTCCACTATCAATAATACAAGCCTGCCAAAATCGGCACCTGAATCTGTTCAGTATCCTCTGTCTCGAATGTAACGGAATAAATGTATGTTTGTGAACCAATTAATGGCTGAAGCAATGATGGAAATGGTGGATGAATCAGAGGTGCAGAGTCGTGTGACACAACAACTGATCAATGTTTTCAGAGACAGTGTAGCAAAGCAGAAAGAACTTGCTCACATGCTTATGGGCGTCATCTGTGCTGAGGTTGCAGATTGTGACGTTGTAGATGGTTAGGTTCTGCTCATTTATTTGCACTGGCATCAATCTTTGATTGCCCAGTGGATGTAATTTCCTGTAATATATGTTGGATGTGCAATGTTATTCCCTGTATGCCGTACCTTTGCTTGATCGGTTTTGGTCCTGTGCATAATTGCTCATCGTAATGGGCTCAAATTATCTAATTTGGCCTAAAGACATGTACGAACTTTAGTGGGCCCATTAAGTTAATGGGCCGTTACTAGGCCGAAAGTTAATGGTCGGCCCTCTTACCTCCCGGGTCATTAACAGGCCGACATCAAAGCGGGCAACGGGTGGCCCCAATTTATTTCACGGGTCGTTAACAGGCCGTTACTAAGTTTGGGCTACATATGGCCCAACTATACTGTACGCCTTTAGCAGGCCGAAAGAGACTGCGGGCTTGTACTGGACCATGAAGACCATGGGCCGCTAAGAGGCCGAAAGTCAGGTCGTATTGTAAATGGCCCAACTATGTTGTGGGCCTTTAGCAGGCCGAAAGAGAAACCGGGCTGGTATTGGACCATGAAGGGCATCGGCCGTTAAAAGGCCAAAACTTAGGTCCGACTGCAAATGGCGCAACTCATTTATGGTCCGTTAACAGGCCGAAAAGCACACAAGGCCGGGAATTGGCCCAACACTTAAATGGGTCGCTAAAAGGCCAAAACTCAGGTCCGACTACAAATGGCCCAACTCATTTATGGGTCGTCAACAGGCTTAAAGTGACACCGGGCCATAAATTGGCCCCACACTTAAATGGGCTGCTAAAAGGTCGAAACTCAGGTCCGACAACAAATGGCCCATCAGATTTATGGGCCGTCAATAGGCTGAAATACACACCGGGCCTGAAATTAGCCCAACATTTAAATGGGTCGCTAAAAGGCCGAAAGATGTACATCCTGAAAATTGGCCCATCCATTAAATGGGCTGTTAACAGGATGAAATCTCCTCGGGCCGATATTGAGCCCAAATATATAGCGGGCTATTAATGGGCTCGAACTGACGATGGCCTACAATGGTGTCAAATCTTTAACGGGCCGTTGACGGGCCGAATTGGCACATCTCGTATGGGCCGTGGGCTTAAATGGACCTAACACAAGTAGGCCTTATATGGGCTGGCCTGCTAATTTTTACTAGGCCGGCCTTTTCACAGGAATGGGCCTCTGTTGGGCCGTGCCACGTGTCGACGTATCATAGGCGCCTTCCGTCCAATGAGTGGATGACATCTGTCCCAACGATGAGCCGACACGTGTTTCCTCCAGCCAATGATGATTTTACACGTGGAAAATCCCCATTGGTCGGGGCTGTTAACGGGTTATCGGATTCAAAACCCGACCCGATAGCTTAACGACGTTCCGTTATGGTGGATGCCACGTGTCGGTCACCCTTGACGAAAGCACTTATGTGACGCGTGATTTATCGTCATGGAAGTGGACACTTCCGTGATGATAATTTTGGTAATGTCATGGAACACTTCTACGACAGCACAGGTATGACTATCTTGATTCTGTCATAAATTTGTCATGGATGTACATACATGACAGAAAACGCAACCTACTATGACAAACACGTATCATCACGGAAGTGTATTTTTTTGTAGTGCATCATCATAATGAGCTCAGTGTGACTAAGGAGTTAGCCACGGCATCATGCATTGCGGAACAAGTAAATAGACTTGCCGGTAATGAGATTGAACGAGGTATAGCGATACCGACGTTCGAATCTCGGGCAAGTAACATACCGATGGACAAAGGGAATTGTATACGGGATTGATTGAATCCCCGAGATCGTGGTTCATCCAATGAGATAATCATGGAACATGTGGGAGCCAATATGGGTATCCAGATCCTGCTATTGGTTATTGGCCGGAGAGGTATCTCGGTCATGTCTGCATGATTCCCGAACCCGTAGGGTCTACACACTTAAGGTTCGGTGACGCTAGAGTTGTAATGGGAATTGTATGTGGTTACCGAAGGTTGTTCGGAATACCGGATGAGATCCCGGACGTGACAAGGAACTTTGGAATGGTCCGTAGGTGAAGATCGATATATTGGACGGAGGGTATTGGAGTCCGGAAGTGTTCCGGGGGTACCAGGCTATGGCCAGCATGATCGAAAGGTGTTTCGAGGGCCCCGACAAGTGTTGCAGGGCCTCATGGGCCAAGGGGAGGGGCAAACCATCCCACTAAGGGGCTGTGCACCCCCACACCCTTACCCATGTTGCTTGGGGAGGTGGGGCGCCTCCACCTGGCTTGGAAGGCAAGCCTCCACCTGCTTGGCTTGGGGGGCAAGTCTCCCTAGGGTTTCCCTAGGAAGATCCAATCTGCCTTAGCCGCCGGCCCCTAGGGGAAACCCTACGGCGCCTACTACCCCCCCTGAAGGAAATATGCCCTAGAGGCAATAATAAAGTTATTATTTATTTCCTTATATCATGATAAATGTTTATTATTCATGCTAGAATTGTATTAACCAGAAACATAATACATGTGTGAATACATAGACAAACAGAGTGTCACTAGTATGCCTCTACTTGACTAGCTCGTGAATCAAAGATGGTTAAGTTTCCTAACCATAGACATGAGTTGTCATTTTATTAAGGGGATCACATCATTAGGAGAATGATGTGATTGACTTGACCCATTCCGTTAGCTTAGCACTTGATCGTTTAGTATGTTGCTATTGCTTTCTTCATGACTTATACATGTTCCTATGACTATGAGATTATGTAACTCCCGTTTACCGGAGGAACACTTTGTGTGCTACCAAACGTCACAACGTAACTGGGTGATTATAAAGGTGCTCTACAGGTGTCTCCGAAGGTACTTGTTGAGTTGACGTATTTCGAGATTAGGATTTGTCACTCCGATTGTCGGAGAGGTATCTCTGGGCCCTCTTGGTAATGCACATCACTATAAGCCTTGCAAGCAATGTGACTAATGAGTTAGTTGCGGGATGATGCATTACATAACGAGTAAAGAGACTTGTCGGTAACGACATTGAACTAGGTATTGAGATACCGACGATCGAATCTCGGGCAAGTAACATACCGATGACAAAAGGAACAACGTATGTTGTTATGCGGTTTGACCGATAAAGATCTTCGTAGAATATGTAGGAGCCAATATGAGCATCCAGGTTCCGCTATTGGTTATTGACCGGAAACGTGTCTCGGTCATGTCTAAATAGTTCTCGAACCCGTAGGGTCCGCACGCTTAAAGTTTGATGACGGTTATATTATGAGTTTATGTGTTTTGATGTACCAAAGGTAGTTCGGAGTCCCGGATAAGATCACGGACTTGACGAGGAGCTCCGGAATGGTCCGGAGGTAAAGATTCATATATTGGATGGTATGGTTAGGCCAAGGGGTCAAGCCCATGAGGCTTTAGGTCAGTGCTAAAGGAGTTTTGCGGAGGCCAGGGGGCCAAACACCGGAGACCCTGGCGTCTGGCCCTGGGCCAGACGCTGAGGCCCATGGCGTCTGGGCCAGACGCCAAGGATTGTGGCGTTTGGTCCTGTAGTCCGAGTGGGACTCTTGCCTTTTGGGCAAAACCGACTTTGAGGAGGCTTTTGCTCCAAGTTTCGACCCCGGGGCTCAACATATAAATAGAGCGGCAGGGCTAGCACCAAAGACACAACAATTGATCCTTGAGATCTATTAGCCGTGTGCGGTGCCCCCCTCCACCATATTCCACCTTGATAATATCATAGCAGTGCTTAGGCGAAGCCCTGCGTCGGTAGAACATCATCATCGTCACCACGCCGTCATGCTGACGGAACTCTCCCTCAAAGCTCGGTTGGATCAGAGTTCGAGGGACGTCATCGAGCTAAACGTGTGCAGAACTCAGAGGTGCCGTGCGTTCGGTACTTGGATCGATCGGATCGTGAAGACGTACGACTACATCAACCGTGTTTTCATAACGCTTCCGCTTTCAGTCTACGAGGGTACGTGGACAACACTCTCCCCTCTCGTTGCTATGCATCACCATGATCTTGCGTGTGCGTAGGATTTTTTTTGAAATTACTACATTCCCCAACAGTGGCATCCGAGCCTGGTTTTATGCGTAGATGTCATATGCACGAGTAGAACACAAGTGAGTTGTGGGCGATACAAGTCATACTGCTTACCAGCATGTCATACTTTGGTTCGGCGGTATTGTTGGATGAAGCGGCCCGGACCAACATTACGCGTACACTTACGTGAGACTGGTTCTACCGACGTGCTTTGCACATAGGTGGCTGGCGGGTGTCAGTTTCTCCAACTTTACTTGAACTGAGTGTGGCTACGCCCGGTCCTTGCGAAGGTTAAAACAACACCAACTTGACAAAATATTGTTGTGGTTTTGATGCGTAGGTAAGAACGGTTCTTGCTCAGCCACGTAAAACTTGCAACAACAAAGTAGAGGACGTCTAACTTGTTTTTGCAGGGCATGATGTGATGTGATATGGTCAAGACATGATGCTAAATTTTATTGTATGAGATGATCATGTTTTGTAACCAAGTTATCGGCAACTGGCAAGAGCCATATGGTTGTCGCTTTATTGTATGCAATGCAAACGCCCTGTAGTGCTTTACTTTATTACTAAGTGGTAGCGATAGTCGTAGAAGCATAAGATTGGTGAGACGACAATGATGCTACGATGGAGATCAAGGTGTCGCGCCGGTGACGATGGTGACGGTGCTTCGAAGATGGAGATCACAAGCACAAGATGATGATTGCCATATCATATCACTTATATTGATTGCATCTGATGTTTATCTTTTATACATCTTATCTTGCTTTGATTGACGGTAGCATTATAAGATGATCCCTCACTAAATTATCAAAGTATAAGTGTTCTCCCTGAGTATGCACCATTGCGAAAGTTCTTCGTGCTAAGACACCATGTGATGATCGGGTGTAATAGGCTCTACGTTCAAATACAACGGGTGCAAAACAGTTGCACACGCAGAATACTCAGGTTAAACTTGACGAGCCTAGCATATAACAGATATGGCCTCGGAACACAGAGACCGAAAGGTCCAGCGTGAATCATATAGTAGATATGATCAACATAGTGATGTTCACCATTGAAACTACTCCATCTCACGTGATGATCGGACATGGTTTAGTTGATTTGGATCACGTGATCACTTAGAAGATTAGAGGGATGTCTATCTAAGTGGGAGTTCTTAAGTAATATGATTAATTGAACTTAAATTTATCATGAACTTAGTCCTGGTAGCATTTTGCAAATTATGTTGTAGATCAATAGCTCGCGTTGTTGCTCCTCTATGTTTTATATGTGTTCCTAGAGAAAACTAAGTTGAAAGATGTTAGTAGCAATGATGCGGACTTGGTCCGTGATATGAGATTTATCCTCATTGCTGCACAGAAGAATTATGTCCTTTATGCACCGCTAGGTGACAGACCTATTGCAGGAGCAGATGCAGATGTTGTGAGCGTTTGGCTAGCTCAATATGATGACTACTTGATAGTTTTGTGCACCATGCTTTATGGCTTAGAACCGGGACTACCAAATTTTTTTGAAACATCACGGAACATATGAGATGTTTCAAGAGATGAAATTGGTATTTCAAACTCATGCCCGTGTCAAGAGGTATGAGACCTTTGACAAATACTTCGCCTAAAAGATGGAGGAGAATTGCTCAACTAGTGAGCAAGTACTTAGATTGTCTGAGTACTACAATCGCTTGAATCAAGTGGGAGTTAATCTTCCAAATAAGATAGTGATTGGCAGAGTTCTCTAGTCACCATCACCAAGTTACTGGAACTTCGTGATGAACTATAATGCAAGGGATGACGAAAACGATTCCCGAGCTCTTCGTGATGCTGAAATCGACGAAGGTAGAAATCAAGAAAGAGCATCAAGTGTTGATGATTGACAAGACCACTAGTTTCAAGAAAAGGGCAAAGGGAAAGAAAGGGAACTTCAAGTAGAATGACAAGCAAGTTGTCACTCCCGCGAAGAATCCCAAAGCTGGACCAAAGCCTGAAACTGAGTGCTTACACTGCAAAGGAAATGGTCACTGGAAGCAGAAATGCCCTGAATATTTGGTGGATAAGAAGGATGGCAAAGTGAACAAGGGTATATTTGATATACAGGTTATTGATGTGTACCTTACTAGTGTTTATAGTAGCCCCTGAGTATTTGATACTTGTTCGGTTGCTAAAAATTAGTAACTCGAAACAGGAGTTACAGAATAAACAGAGACTAGTTGAGGGTGAAGTGACGATGAGTGTTGGAAGTAGTTCCAAGATTGATATGATCATCATCGCACACTCTCTATACTTTCGGGATTAGTGTTAAACCTAAATAAATGTTATTTGGCGTTTGCGTTGAGCATAAATATGATTTGATCATGTTTATTGCAATACGGTTATTCATTTGAAGTCAGAGAAAATAATTGTTGTTCTGTTTACATGAATAAAACCTTCGATGGTCATACACCCAATGAAAATAGTTTATTGGATCTCGATCGTAGTGATACACATATTCATAATATTGATGCCAAAAAGATGCAAAGTTTATAATGATAGTGCAACTTATTTGTGGCACTGCCGTTTGGGTCATATCGTGTAAAGCGCATGAAGAAACTCCATAAAGATGGATTTTTGGAATCACTTGATTATGAATCATTTGGTACTTGCAAACCGTGCCTTTTGGGCAAGATGACTAAAACTCCGTTCTTCGGAACAATGGAACGAGCTACTGATTTATTGGAAATAATACATACCGATGTATGTGATCCAATGTGTGTTGATGCTCGTGGCGAGTATCGTTATTTTCTGACCTTCGCAGATGATTTGAGCAGATATGGGTATATCTACTTAATAAAACACAAGTCTGAAACATTTGAAATGTTCAAAGAAATTCAGAGTGAAGTGAAGAATCATCATAACAAGAAAATAAAGTTTCTACGATCTGATCATGGAGAAGAATATTTGAGTCACGAGTTTGGCCTTCATATAAAACAATGTGGAATAGTTTCACAGCTCACGCCACATGGAACACCACATCGTTATGGTGTGTTCGAACGTCGTAACCGCACTTTATTGGATATGGTGCGATCTATGATGTCTCTTATCGATTTACCACTATCATTATGGGGTTATGCATTAGAGATAGCTGGATTCACTTTAAATAGGGCACCATCAAAAATCCGTTGAGACGACACCTTATTAAATGTGGTTTCGCAAGAAACCAAAGTTGTCGTTTCTTAAATTTGGGGTTGCGATGCTTATTTGAAAAAGTTTCAACCTGATAAGCTTGAACCCAAATCGGAGAAGTGCGTCTTCATAGAATACCCAAAGGTAACTATTGGGTACACCTTCTATCACAGATCCAAAGGCAAGTTATTCGTTGCTAAGATGGATCCTTTCTAGAGAAGAAGTTTCTCTCGAAAGAAGTGAGTGGGAGGAAAGTAGAATTTGATGAGGTAATTGTACCTTCTCCCTTATTGGAAAGTAGTTCATCACAGAAATCAGTTCCAGTGATTCCTACACCAATTAGTGAGGAAGTTAATGATGATGATCATGAAACTTCAGATCAAGTTGCTACCAAACCTCGTAGGTCTTCCATAGTAAGATCCGCACCATAGTGGTACGGTAATCATGTTCTGGAAGTAATGTTACTAGACCATGATGAACCTACGAACTATGAGGAAGCGATGATGAGCCCAGATTCCGCGAAATGGCTTGAGGCCATAAAATCTGAGATATGATCCATGTATGAGAACAAAGTGTGGACTTTGGTTGTCTTGCCCGATGATCGGCAAGCCATAGAAAATAAATGGATCTTCAAGAGGAAGACAGACGCTGATAGTAGTGTTACTATCTACAAAGCTCGACTTGTCGCAAAAAGGTTTTTCGACAAGTTCAAGGTGTTGAATACGATGAGATTTTCTCACTCATATCGATACTTAAGTCTGTCCGAATCATGTTAGCAATTGCCACATTTTATGAAATCTGGAAAATGGATGTCAAAACTGAATTCCTTAATGGATTTACTAAAGAAGAGTTGTATATGATACAACCAGAAGGTTTTGTCAATCCTAAAGGTGCTAACAAAGTGTGCAAGCTCCAGCAATCCATCAATGGACTGGTGCAAGCATCTCGGAGTTGGAATACACGCTTTCATGAGTTGATCAAAGCATATGGTTTTATGCAGACTTTTGGAAAGGCCTGTATTTACAAGAAAGTGAGTGGGAGCACTACAGCCTTTCTAATAAGTATATGTGAATGACATATTTTTGATCGGAAATAATGTAGAATTTTCTGGAAAGCATAAAGGAGTGTTTGAAAGGATTTTTTCAAAGAAAGACCTCAGTAAAGCTACTTACATATTGAGCATCAAGATCTATTGAGATAGATCAAGACGCTTGATAAGATTTTCAATGAGTACATACCTTGACAAGATTTTGAAGTAGTTCAAAATGGAACAGTCAAAGAAAGAGTTCTTGCCTGTGTTGCAAAGGTATGCAATTGAGTAAGACTCAAATCCCGACCACGGCAGAAAATAGAAAGAGAATGAAAGTCATTCCCTATGCATTAGTCATAGGTTCTATAAAAGTATGCCATGCTATGGACCAGACCTATTGTATACTCTGCCCTGGTTTGGCAAGGGAGTACAATAGTGATCTAGGAGTAGATCACTGGCATTGGTCAAAATTATCCTTAGTGGAATAAGGATATGTTTCTCGATTATGGAGGTGACAAAAGGTTTGTCGTAAAGGGTTACGTCGATACAAGTTTTGGCACTGATCCAGATGACTCTAAGTCTTAATCTGGATACATATTGAAAGTGGGAGAAATTAGCTAGAGTAGCTCCGTGCAGAGCATTGTAGACATAGAATATTTGCAAAATACATACGGCTCTGAATGTGACAGACCCGTTGACTAAACTTCTCTGGCGAGCAAAACATGATCATACCTTAGTACTCTTTGGGTGTTAATCACATAGCAATGTGAACTAGATTATTGACTCTAGTAAAACCTTTGGGTGTTGATCACATGACGATGTGAACTATGGGTATTAATCACATATAGATGTGAATATTGGTGTTGAATCACATGGCGATGTGAACTAGATTGTTGACTCTAGTGCAAGTGGGAGACTGAAGGAAATATGCCCTAGAGGAAATAATAAAGTTATTATTTATTTCCTTATATCATGATAAATGTTTATTATTCATGATAGAATTGTATTAACCGGAAACATAATACATGTGTGAATACATAGACAAACAGAGTGTCACTAGTATGCCTCTACTTGACTAGCTCGTGAATCAAAGATGGTTAAGTTTCCTAACCATAGACATGAGTAGTCATTTGATTAACGGGATCACATCATTAGGAGAATGATGTGATTGACTTGACCCATTCCGTTAGCTTAGCACTTGATCATTTAGTATGTTGCTATTGCCTTCTTCATGACTTATACATGTTCCTATGACTATGAGATTATGTAACTCCCGTTTATCGGAGGAACACTTTGTGTGCTACCAAACGTAACAACGTAACTGGGTGATTATAAAGTTGCTCTACAGGTGTCTCCGAAGGTACTTGTTGAGTTGACGTATTTTGAGATTAGGATTTGTCACTCCGATTCTCGGAGAGGTATCTCTGGGCCCTCTCGGTAATGCACATCACTATAAGCCTTGCAAGCAATGTGACTAATGAGTTAGTTGCGGGATGATGCATTACATAACAAGTAAAGATACTTGCCGGTAACAAGGTTGAACTAGGTATTGAGATACCGACGATCGAATCTCGGGCAAGTAACATACCGATGACAAAAGGAACAATGTATGTTGTTATGCGGTTTGACCGATAAAGATCTACGTAGAATATGTAGGAGCCAATATGAGCATCCAGGTTCCCTATTGGTTATTGACCGGAAACGTGTCTCGGTCATGTCTAAATAGTTCTCGAACCCGTAGGGTCCGCACACTTAAAGTTTGATGACGGTTATATTATGAGTTTATGTGTTTTGATGTACCGAAGGTAGTTCAAAGTCCCGAATAAGATCACGGACTTGACGAGGAGCTCCGGAATGGTCCGGAGGTAAAGATTCATATATTGGATGATATGGTTAGGCCAAGGGGTCAAGCCCATGAGGCTTTAGGTCAGTGCTAAAGGAGTTTTGCGGAGGCCAGGGGGCCAAACGCCGGAGACCCTGGCATCTGGCCCTGGGCCAGACGCTGAGGCCCATGGCGTCTGGGCCAGACGCCAAGGATTGTGGCGTTTGGTCCTGGAGTCTGAGTGGGACTCTTGCCTTTCGGGCAAAACCGACTTTGAGGAGGCTTTTGCTCCAAGTTTCGACCCCGGGGCTAAACATATAAATAGAGGGGCAGGGCTAGAACCAAAGACACAACAATTGATCCTCGATAATAACGTAGCGGTGCTTAGGCGAAGCCCTGCGTCGGTAGAACATCATCATCGTCACCACGCCGTCGTGCTGACGGAACTCTCCCTCAAAGCTCGGCTAGATCGGAGTTCGAGGGATGTCATCGAGCTGAACGTGTGTAGAACTCGGAGGTGTCGTGCGTTCAGTACTTGGATCGGTCGGATCGTGAAGACGTACGACTACATCAACCGCGTTGTCATAACGCTTCCGCTTTCGGTCTACGAAGGTACGTGGACAACACTCTCCCCTCTTGTTGCTATGCATCACCATGATCTTGCGTGTGCGTAGGAAATTTTTTGAAATTACTACGTTCCCCAACACCCCCTTCCCCCTATATATAGTGAGGGAGAGAGAGGGCAGCCGCACCCTGACACGCCCTGGCACTACCATTCCTCCCTCTCCTACACCTCTTCCTCCTCCGTAGTGCTTGGCGAAGCCCTGCCGAAGAACCACGAGCTCCATCGCCACCACGCCGTCGTGCTGTCGGAGTTCTCCCTCAAATTCTCCTCTCCCTTGCTGGATCAAGAAGGAGGAGACGTCACCAGGTTGTATGTGTGTTGAACACGAAGGCGTCGTCCGTTCGGTGCTTGGATAAGATCTTTCGCGATTTGAATCGCCGCGAGTACGACTCCATCAACCACGTTCTTGTAACGCTTCCGCTTAGTGATCTTCAAGGGTATGAAGATGCACTCCCTCTCTCTCGTTGCTAGTATCTCCTAGATTGATCTTGGTGACATGTAGGAAAATTTTGAATTATTACTATGTTCCCCAGCACTACTGCCACCACCTATGGTCGACGACACTCACGCTGCAGCCTCGCCGCCCTACCTCCCCTCAATCTCCCCCCACCATCGTGCTTGATGCCGCTCCTGGCCATCTGTCTAAGCCATGCCGACCTCCAATTCCGGCAGACCCTGCACCCCACCCCCCACCCGCCGGCCCACCACCCCTTAGACATTGAGGCCTAGCTTCCCTTGTGAACCTGCACCCCCCCACACACACACACACCCCTAAGATAGACACTGAGGCCTAGCTTCCCTTGCGAGCCTGCACCCCCACACCCCTAAGATAGACATTGAGGCCTAGCTTCTCTGGCGAACCGACCTCAGTGCTCCACGCGCCTCCTGTTTCCTTCCCACCAGAAATCGACTGCCATTTTCAAGCGACCGAGATACTGCTAAATTGATTGCATAAACATATGCTAATATGCTAATCAAGTACACTTGCTCGAAATAGGCTTTCGCCCCGCTTTATAGATAAAGCATACGTCCATACAAACAAGTCTCAACCATAGTCAAGGAAACTGTTGGGGCCACAACACAAACACGCCCAAACAAAAGAAGAAAAAACATAAAAAGGCCGCCAAGGCAAGCTACGAAGCAGACAAACGGTCAGAGAGCCGACACGCGGAAGACAGCAGAGCTGCCAGATAGAGCTGAAGCCGGTCACGATCTCTCGGCCTAGCGAGCGGATGTCAGTGCTACAAGAAGGCAAGAAATTTGAAGAATGAGTCAGAAGCACGCCGAGGGAACACCCGCTCAATCACGATCTTATTGTGAGTAGTCCAAAGAGTCCACATCATAGCCGCGAAGATAAGCTAGAATAGTCGGCGCTTACGGCCAACCTGAGTGGCCTTTACCTGCAGAAACTCTGCAAGGTCATGGGCCTCCCACTCCGGTCCCAGAGCCTCACGAACAAAGCACCAAAGTGCATGTGCTGCTACACACGAGAACAAAATGTGTGTTCCCGTTTCCAGGATGAGGCAAAGGGGGGAAAGGGTCATTGCCCGGACCATGGCGTTTCAGCACCTCGGTCCCCGCAGGTAAACGATCTCTGAGAAGCTGCCACATGAAAATCTTGATCTTCAGGGGCATCGGCGCCTTCCACAATGGGGATAACCACTGGAGAACCAGCAGCCGGCATAGCACCTGGTAAGCGGAACTTACGAAGAATTCTCCCAAAGGAGAAAGACTCCAAGAAACAGTGTCAGGATCCTGGGATAGAGGAAGAGGGACTACTTCCCTCAAGTCTGCCCATTCCAGCACCTCAGCTGGTCCGAATGAGCGGCGGAATGCAATATTCCATCCCTCATCCAAAGCAGCCACAGAAACAAGAACATACGGGTCATCACAAATCGCAAAGAGCCTCGGAAACCGCATGCGGAGAGGCTCCCCATCAAGCTAGGGGTCCAACTAAAACTGGTCCCAGACCCATTACCAACTGAGAACCGTAAACCCAGCCTAATCTCCTCCTTGATGTCCTGGATAGATTTCCAAATCTGGGACTCAGCCGAGAGCAAGCAAGCCAAGAGGGGTTGTCTATGTAGGTACTTGGACTTAATCAACTGCAGCCACAAACCTCCATCTCCCCGCAAGATCCGCTAAACCCAACGAAGCATGAGCGCCACGTTCATACGGCGAGACGCAGGGATGCCCAACCCACCTCGGTCCTTTGACAAGCATATGTCAGCCCATTTCACCATATGATACTTAGGCCGACCATCCCCTGCCTGTCAGAAGAACCTAGCCAGGTCCTTGTCAAAGGAAGTATGCACACCCTCGGGCAAGATGTACATCCCCATCATATACATGGGGAGGCTGGCAAGGTTAGAACTAATGAGGACGGTTTTGCTTCCTTTAGATGTGAACCTACCGCACCAGGGCTCCGCACAGGACGCTACTCGTCTCACAAGCGGATCATACCCACTCACCAAAATCCTGGACTCAACCAGGGGCATCCCCAAGTAAGATATGGGGAATGAAGCCAACCTAGAATTGAGGTTATCCACGATCCTGTGCTGCTCAGCCTCCGAGTAGCCAAGAACCACAACCTTGCTCTTATCAAAATTAATCAAATACACTTTACAATCAATCATATCTTAAATGCATACAAATTACTGAAACTGCAATTAAATCAACAGGAGATCACTGTAACTAACTTGCTCTTCTCCTATCATCCATACCCAAATTAACATAACCACACCTAATGAACTACTTGATCATCACTCCCCGCAAAAATAAAACTACTTGATCATCACCACCATCATATAACGATCCCTATACCAGAGGCGGGAACAGATAGTCCCAATACTCTATGCCAATCTCCTCAACCTCGATCGCTCGATTCACAGCACCTCCGACGTCAGCGCTCGTCACGCGCCGATCTTGCATCGTTGGCGTTCCGTGGTCCCTCCTCGAGCTGGCGAATGACACCATCTGATCGGAGCTTCCATTTCCATACACCGCCGTGAGATCAGCGTCGACAGTTCTTGCATGATCGGCGTCGGTGGCACTGCTCCTCCTTCTCCTCTTTCGGCGCGCCAGGCCCGTGGAATGGTCACCGGCGTCCAGGAACTGACCGTTGTCGCGCTCCAGGTCGAGGCGGCACTGCACCTTCTCGATCGGGAAGTTGAGGTGCGCGCGCGGGCCGCGCATGCGCAGCGCGGCCACGTCGTAGGCGAGCGCGGCCTCGTCCGCCGTGGCGAACGTGCCCAGCCACACCCGAGCGCCCCGCCTCCGCGTGTCCCGGATCTCCGCCGCGAACTTGCCCCACGGCCGCCGCCGCACCCCCCTGTAGCTCTTGGGCAACGCCACCTTGCCGACGGCGGCGCTCTGCTCCTGGCCTTCTCCCCGAGGCGAGGCTGCTGCGAGCGGTGGCTGCTCAGCGACGGGCGGTGTGGCCGCGTCCGCCACGCTGAGGAACTCGTCCCACTCGTCGGCGCCCATGGAGATCCACCTTCCGAGGCTCGGCAGCCGCTGCAAGATCTCCGAGCCAGCCTGATCCACGAAAGATGTGGACGCCGTCGACGAGGACGTGGGCATCGGCGTGCACGCTGTCGGCGTCTCGGTCATGATGGTTGCCCACACGTTCTCCAAGATGTTGCTCGTGTCGCGCGCCTGTGGCGACGACCCCGGCGCTCCGATCGCCATGACAGCGCTACACAAATTCTCAAGTAATTTTATCTTGCAGATCGACACCAATCGAGGCGAACGCTGCGCGCTGCGCAGGGTTTATATACGTCTGAGACGATCGGCCGGGCGAACTCGTGGTGTCACGGCTGACACGGGCTGGCAGTTGGCGATTCCCGGCGCTGCAAGTCAGAGCGTGGCCGAAGTGCGAAGCTAGGTCGAGAAATTGACGAGAAGGAAGCCATAGCTTAGCTGGGTTGCAATGCAGAACGAGTAGTGTAAACTTAAGCGCATGCAATTCAACCGCCGCGCCGCCGCGCAAGATCTCTGCAGGAATTCAGGGATTTTCGTACGTGTGCATGTGCATGGTGCCTTGCGACCGCCGGCTTTCTGCACGGGATATGCTTTCTTTTTCGGAGGGGCTAAAACTCAGTCGACTGAGTTTTTATCAAGTCTCAGTCGATTGAACTGGCTATTAAATTTCTTTGTTGTTTCAGACTTTTTTAATGTTTCGTGTGAGCAGCCCACGTAGGATCCATGCTTCGGGATGGGCTCTCTTTTTTTTTTTTGTTAGGCTGGGGTTTGCGTGGGGGCTGGCCATTGGTTGGGGCCTTTTCCATTGTTAGTTGGCCTTTCTTTCTTCGTCGGGTTGTCAGTTTTATTTTTGTTTGTTTGTCTCAAAAAAAGTTTTATTTTTGTTTTGTCCCACATTTTTCATTTATTCTTATTTATATGTTTGTTTTTCCTTATTATATTAATTTTTTACATGTATGTTTTATGCTTTTGTACCATTTATTTTAGTTATTTCTTATTCTTCTCTTTTTTGTTTTTTCATTTTTAACTATTTTTTCTATTTTATTTTGACGTTCTTAACACGCATTCTGTTGCACTACCTTACTGTGTACCTTGAGGTGCGTGAATGCCCATAATGCAACCTGCAATTGCATGTGTCACAACACGCTTACAACTGCAAGGGGCACAATGCGACTGCAACTGAAGGGGAGAATTGCTGGTCAATTGCAGGCTCATCACTAGAGCTGCAATTGCACTCGTCGCACCCCGCTTGCAACTGCAAGTGGTACAACGCGGCTGCAAGTGGAGGGGAGGGATGTCGGTCAGTTGCATGTCCATCACTAGAGTTGCAACTGCACATGTCACAACCCGTCTGCAACTGCAAGGGGTACAACGCGAGTGCAAGTGGAGGGGTAGGGATGTCGGCCAGTTGCATGTCCATCTTTAGAGTCACAACCTGCCTGCAACTGCAATGTGTACAACGGGACTGCAACTGGAGGGGGGGATGTCGGCCAGTTGCATGTCCATCACTAGAGTTGCAACCGGCCAGCAACTGTAAATGGTGCAACGCGGCTGCAACTGGAGGGGAAGGAATGTCTGTTAGTTGCATTTCCATCACTAGAGTTGCAACCCGCCAGCAACTGTAAATGGTGCAACGCGGTTGCAACTGGAAGGGAAGGGATGCCCGTCAGTTGCATTTCCATCACTGGAGTCACAACTGCATGTGTCACAACCCGCCTGTAGCTGCAATTTGTGCGGATCAATTTTTTATTTTTATTTTATATTAACAATACAAAATAATTTTTAAAAATGTAAGAAAAATTATATATATATATATATATATATATATATATATATATATATATATATATATATATATATATATATATATGGACCGAAATAGAAGATGTAGTAATGCTCTGCCGAAGGGAACGATGAAAGAAAACAGGCTGAATCCTAGCCCATGAGCGATTACACGAGGGCTTATAGCAAGAAAAGAGAAAAAGCAACTATGCCGGCTGAAGGAAAATGTACAGCCCACGCCCATATGCATGATTTGCTTTTAGAAAAAAACACCGACATGCATGACGTCAGCCGACTGAGACTTTACCAAGTCTCAGTCGACTGATGCCTAGTCAGGCCCCTACCAGTAGGGTTGACTAATCGCATGAGTAACCATGCATGCAATGCATAGGTCAGCTCACTTCTGGCGTTTCTGCTCTGTACCCACAGGCAGGTTTGACTTGCGTACGATTGTATTTGTGGTAGCTGAAAGTCTGAAACCAGTACTGTATGTCATTCAGTATTTTCATTGGCCAAAAAAAAACATACTAGCATATTAGATATTTTGAAAGTCACATTGTACTTTGTAAACTATCAGCATCTATAGAATACCCAATCCATGCCATTTGGTTCATCATGAAATACATTTTTCATACCAAAACAATACAATTATATTCATCATGAAATACATCTATATTTAGTATATATTGTGGATACCAATAATTTTCTTTATAAACTTGATCAAAGTTTGTGAAACTTAACTTTAGAAAACCAATGAACATTATATTTATGTATTGTGGAACAAAGGGGGTGTATCACTTGGTATTTTCATTGGCCAAATTTTTTGTGTATTAAGATAAGGATTTTCGTGTACTTGGTTGCGCGCGAATGTATAGTTTCAATTGGAGACCTCTTTCAATTGCAGCTTAATTCTGTTGGTTTTCATTCCTTGGTCGTCTACTCTCAGAAGAATTTAACTGCATATATTTTAGTGGTCTGTGATCAGTCACGT
This sequence comes from Triticum aestivum, assembly GCF_018294505.1. NCBI lineage: Eukaryota > Viridiplantae > Streptophyta > Magnoliopsida > Poales > Poaceae > Triticum > Triticum aestivum. Next base: position 660,371,727 of record NC_057795.1, read on the forward strand.
ATTGTACGACTCTAAACTATTAGTTTCGCCATACAACATCCCCATCGACTCTCCAAAACAATAAGCTAAAAACATCCCTGGACCTCGATCGATTAGTTTAAGTACCTGAATCCCTTGGCGGCCAAGGAAAACCTGCTAATGATTGGGTCAGCAAGACATCAACATGTAGAAAGAGTTGTGGTTTTCTTCCGGCCCTGAATCAATCCAGTTGCTTGGTTTGCTTCACAAGCCATGCAACGCACACATATCCACTTGATCCCATCATGCATGGCGTTCACATCAAAATATATCTCTCTCCGTAGGTCTTACTCTTATCTTTGAACGCGCTCGATGGTTAGCTATAGATTCATAATTAGCTAGGCCTTGATTGTCTGGCAAGTCAACTGGCATGACGAAATCACTCAACCCCTGGCCATTTCTTGATTGTCCTTCTTCTCCCTCGATCAGGGCCACATATATGTATTCAAGATTGCAAGTTGCATTGCTTGCTTTCTCATGGCACGCGCATTGCGTTCCCTTTAATTTATGTGTCCATCTGCTTGAGCGACAAGTTAATTAGCAATCTATTCCTAATTTCATCGTCCTTGATCATTTTGACTTTTTGAGTCGGGAGCACTTGACTGAAATAATAAGCTGGGGGAGCAGTGCGCTCCAAGCTCTGAATTTGTGGAGCAGATCGCGTTCGCACGTACACTAGTACGTTGGGGTTCAGGGAAAATGATCGATGAGATGCTTCCCGGCGCAGGGAGGGAGTGGCCGTGGTAGATACGCGTGCGTGTGCTCATAAAGTATGCCCGTTGCACGATCACAGGTCGCTTCGGGAGGAAGGTTGCAGCAGAATGTTTCAACTTCTTGTGTCCGGACGCATGCATGACGCATGTTGCCGTTCCATCTTCGCAAATACTATTCCCTCCGTTTCAAATTACTTGTTTTAGATTTGTTGATGTATCTAAACACGTTTCCTCTATAATTAAAATGCTTTTATATTAGTTTACAGAGGGAGTATGTCCGTATCTAGTCGAACATAAGACAAGTAATTTGGAAAGGAGGTAGTATAATAAGTAATACGTCCAAATTATTTGAAATTTTACATTTGTCCGAGGTGAAACTTCTGTAAGTTTGATCAATTCGAGAAACAAATATGCTGGTATACACTATATATGAAAATCTAATTATAATGAAACTTGGCCTTCTAGATGTTGGAATATATTTCTATTGAGCTGCTCAAACCCAAAACTTCACCCAAGGATGCACTCGGGATTTGAGAAGGAGATTTGTTAATTATCAGTGCACAATATACATGTTCACCAATTTTGTAGCTCTATAAATTGCTTTTGTTACTTTATAATATTATCACAACATGAGAAAATGCCTCTGACCCCATCTCAAAAGAATCTGAAAAGTACACACACACGGTACACATATACATGTACAGTATGTACGTACATAGAAACTTACTCATGTACACCATCTACGTACATAGAAAGTTTAATAATAACATATGTTCATACGTGGCACACACACAAAAATATGTATATAAAAATGGGCTTATGTTTGTCTTTGGTTTTGGGCCGGAAATTTGTTTTTTTTTCTTTGTGTAGCTTAAAATTACCATATTATTTGATGAAAACTTACAGATATGTAGAGAACACTAATAAGTTTTATATGGAGAAATTGATTTTTCTTTTACTTTCAAGTATCATTTTTTGTTTTTCTAAATATTGGGCTCCATAGAGCCCGAGAGCCAAAAAGTTGCACGACGGACAGGCTCCAGTGAGGCCATTTTTTCTGTCCTAAAAAAAACTATGTTTCAGGTACAAAAAGAAAATCAGAAATAAAGTATGCATGCTCAAATACATGTATACTAGATACGTGAGAATGTTCATAATAATATGTATTCATACATGGTGTACACAAAAAAGACAAATATGTATATCCAATTGTGCTTCTTCTTTTTTTGTTTTTATGTCAGGAATTTGTCTCTTTTGTGTACCTTACAAGTCACCCTATTTTTCAATGAAAATTTATAGATGTGCAGTGAACATGTATAAGTTTTCACGCAATTGTTTTGAAGGTTTCAAATATTGTATTCGACTTTAAAAAAATATGCTATAAAGTTCTAGCAGATGGAACAACTAAAATGAACGTCAACAATGGAAGACTCTTGATGATATTGAAAGCTTCATCAATGAGGCCAACGTCTCTGGACCGGTGCATCTTCTAGAACACCGATGCTGCACAAGCTGAAACTAACATCTGACCCCATAAGATTTGAGGAGAAATTCGCCTAAATAAGTGAAACCTATATATAACCATTGAACATGTGGTGGGACACACCAAGTAACATTGGCATGTTACCGTTCTGCTGCTAAATCAACCTGGGCAAAGATCAAAATAACAGAAGGTTGAGTTGTAAGAGCCACATGAGACACCCACCTGAAAAATAGGTAGAGGACTAATGCTTGGATCGCCAAATAGATGGCACAAGTATTAGGAGGAAGAGATTGGAGGTGGTGTGAGGATGGAGATGAGGGCGTCGAGGGAGGAAGAGATCGATATGAAAGGAGGGAAAATGGTGTCGATTATTCTAGGAAGGGGCACAAGTTCCCATCACACCCTTAGCATAACCCGAGAGATTTTTTGCGGCAAATGACTTGTATTACTCACATAGCCGGGCTATACTCAGAATTAGCAAGTTTGACAATACCATCAGGACTAGAGCCAAGCCAAACGGCAGTACGTCCACTAGTTCTATCATATAACAAGCTAAAGAATGACTAATAAAATTATGGTTTTTTTAGAATAACAGTTTTCCTTTCTTTCTTTTTAATTAGAAGAACAGTTTTCCAGTCGGTGTGAATTAGCAGGTATGGGCTGCATCTGTCCGTGCAGTCACTACTGATCCATCCGCCCAGGCCGTCAACAACGGGCCACCAATTCTACCGGCCCGCGCGCAACCACCAGTCAGTCCACCACCGACCCAAGCGGATCCACGTCCCTTGCCCCTGGCTACATCAATCACACTGCCGTGCCGTTGGCCCCTTCCCTCTCTGTCACCGCCAGCTTCCACACACCTCGTCGGCACGGAACACCGCCCCCCGAGTCAAGGGTCAACCCACCCACCCACCGATCTCCGTCCGTCCGTCGACCATGGGAGCCGGCCAGGACCTGGAGGCCGGCGCCGGCGACGGCGGCGAGAAGGGGATGGCCCACTCCTCCTCCTCCGGCCCGCTCCCGCCGTCGGAGCCGCCGCACCTGCGGGGCCAGGACCCCGCCCAGTACCAGTACGGCACCTTCCACCCCCCTGCCCCCCACCCCGACGTCCGCCCCCACCCGCCCGTCGGCTTCCCCCAGCCCGCCCCGCCCCCCGGCTTCCAGCAGCAGCAGCAGCCCTACGCGCCCGCCGACCCCTACTACGCGCAGGGGTACCAGGCCGCCCCAGGTACAAACAATTCCTCGCATACTCTTGCTTACCATCTTTGGTCGGGGATTCGAGGAGCTCGTGCAAATCGAGGTTTCCGTGGGGCACAACGCCGTGTCAGTGATGCCCGATGATGATGCACATCTCACGGTCGCCTGTGTGCATGATCAGAATTCAGAAGTCTTCGATCCAAAATTCGTGCGCATGATCCAAATTCCAGAACTCTCTTTTTCTCCCCGCTTAGTTCAGCGAAAAATTCTAGTTGTAAATGAACCCTATGCTTTCGCTGAACTAGAAAAATCCATCGACTCACCACATGGATTCTAGGCTAAACAGGCTACTGTTGTTTAAACTGGAACACTAGATAGTTATGTAGTGTTTGCTCCTTTAGGCTAACAAGTCTTGATTAGTATTTGCGGCAATGATTGCGCAGCGGATCGTTACATCGAAGAGAATTGTTGGGAGCATCTAAAGACATATATAAATATAATTCAACAAATTCTTAGTGTGCTGAATTCACTAGCCAAATATAATGTTTGGAAGGTTATTGCCATTCTTCTATCTGTCACCTTATACTTCTAGAAGCGAGCAAGATAAATAATTTCCGATCCTATTTCGCATCAATTACTGGGAAAAAAAATAGGTGCCTAGACTCACACAAGAAAAAACAAATGGGCCCCCAAGACTGTTTTTTTTTCCCGATCAACAGGAGCCTCGCTCCTGGTTCCATCTTTCATAGAAAGACGAAACCAGCATACAGCGTCAGCTTTTAAGGTTCACAGATGAGCTAAGCTCACAAATGCAAAGGCACCTCCTACCCCTCACCAACACGCCAAAGGGCAAACCTACAGCAATTACCAAAGGACCTTACAGCAAGAACAGAAATACTCCCATCTAAGGAGTAACGAGACCAGATCACTTCTTCAAAGAGGGGACTACTTTCTTTTTTCGCGCTAGTTACACCCTGAACACATGGATTCTATCACTGTGTCCAAGGTTCTTCATCAGGTACTCCAGCGAAGTAGCTCCCACATGATCTGCATCACCCACTGCAGCTGCTCAGGAAGAGTCCATCATACTCTCTGCGCAGATCAGCCTGGTTCCAGCTCCAGTGGTGACCTCAATTTCCTGAGTAGCAGATCCCTGAACAGGGCTGCATCCCCCCAAGAATTTCCTTGAGAAGTTTTGCCCAGTCCACTACATAACCCACTATCAAATGCCCAGTCTGTTTCACAGAAATCCAGTTTTTTCTGTTAAATACTAAGGCATTTCTGCAAATCCAAAGTTCACACAGAACTGCAGAAGAAACAATGTTTAAGAGCATGAACTTTTTGTTCCATAGCCAATGAGCAGCAAGTGATTTAAAATCAACAATATCAACCTTTGAAAATTTGTTTAACATCACTTCATATAGCTCTAGCAACGATGCATTCAGAAAACAGGTGATATACTGTAATACTGATTCAATCTCACTAGAGTGAATATACTCCAGAGGTTTGGGTAGGCCTCTTTTCCTAAATCCTAAGATTGTCACAAGACTGAAAAATATACATCCATGTTATATGATAGTCCTGTTTCTGGTGCCTCAGGTTATGGTCCTGTTGTTCAAGGTAGGCCTGTTGAAGGAAGACCCATGAGAATGCGGCGCCTTCCATGCTGTGGGCTCGGCATGGGCTGGCTTCTGTGAGTGCCTCCCAATACGCTTGCTATTTTGCCTTACTTTCTGAAGTTAAACCAGTCCCTCACAAAGTTCCGTTCTCTTGCTGGAACAAAGGTTCATTGCTGGGTTCTTCTTTGCTGCCATTCCGTGGTATATTGGTGCATTCATCCTAATCTGCGTCCGGGTACATGACCACAGAGAGAAACCAGGATATGTTGCCTGCACTGTTGCTGTAAGTTACCTTTCTGATACAACCATAATACTATGCTACTGTTAAGATTTCACATAGAAATTTGAGACTTAGTTTTATGGCCCATCCAACCAGCTTTGTCACATTAACTAAAATAAATTAGCTCAAAAGCTTATACTCAGGTGCTGCTTACACTTACAGTTAATTTTACTTGTGATGGCTCCAGTTAAAATATTGGTATGCCTGAATTGACAAAAGCTCTTTCAACATAGTAGATTTTTACTGTACAGATTTAGCAATTGCAAGTAACATGGTAATCATTAGAATCACAAATTACGACCTATAACCTGTCACAATTAATTGTTTTGTGCAATACTTGGGCTAACTTTGCATTCGAATTTGCTGCATCGCACAAACAGGCTATAATTGCGGCCATTGTTATACCCCTTGGAGTAACAAAAGGAACAGACTCGTGGTGAGCCACCACCAGGTCTTGGCAGGCGGTTCTGTTGCTGAATATAAACATCGTTATTTCAGGCCCAGTTACATGATAGGTTACAAAGTCTGCTGGTTGTATTTCATGTATGAGTGTGTCTTGTATACATATATGTACAGTAAAAAGAGTGGGGCTGCATCTTCGATGTTCTCTTGTATCGATACTTGGTACTTATAGTGTGTAATAAAAGCTTGAATGTACAACACATATCTTTCTCGAGGTTACCTCTCTTTCAAACTTGATGTTGAAATTTGATGTATCACTCAACAGTTGTTACCCCTCCTTGGAGTAACAAAAGGGGAACAGACTCGTGGTGAACTGCAACCAGGTCTTGGCAGTGGTTATGTTGCTGAATATAAGTGGTGGTTGTTTCAGTTCCTGCATCGGCCGTGGCCGTCCTCTTGTGCCTATATTTGATACTTACTGCATTGATGATGCGATGCCCCATAGATATTTCGGGTTTCTACTTTGTAATAAAGCTCAAGTGTTTTCAACACATATTTTATATGAGGTTACATCTGTGTCAACTGTCAAGTTCAGCACTTTCATATGGTATCTCCAGTTCCCCAAAGTAGATTCATATTGTATCTTAAGCAAGTCTCATTTCTCATTATCATAAGGATACTATGCGATATTTACCATCCGAAACAGAACCTATAGTGCCCACATCAATTTGTTAGTTTATGTTCCAGCTTGACACTTTGTTTGTCGAAAGCAGTGATGTTGTTAGTTTAAAGGGAACAGACTCTGCTGCCCATGAAATCTGTTACTCTTTAGGTCCTGGCCATGTTTGGCATGAAGAACCTCTAGATAATTAATCACCATTCGAGTAACAATAAAAAGTAGAAGTGTGATTTAGAGACGAATGAGGGCATTGTGTGCCATGTTGGGAAAAATTCTAGTTTTATGTTTTAAGTTGCCGCTGCGATTTCTCTGCCCCCCATCTCTATGTTGTGGTCATGTTTATAGTAGTGTGTGTGTGTGTGTTGTCTAAATTCCAGACATTTATAGTATCGTGTTTCCATTTATATTAGCGGTTCTTTTCTATAATTGCCCAAAATAGTCTGCCTTTCGTTGTTGTCCGACTAATAACAAGAAAAGTTGTCAGACGGTTGTATTGAACTTAGCTTCTTTTGGACTTGTAGTAGTTGCCATGATTCAGTTTGATTGAGCTTGACGATCACATAACAGTGTGCCATTTTTTTCTGGACCATGGTTTACCCAGTATCTGATGGTCACAGAGCTTGACTGACTTGGTGATTTTTCTAGAAGATAAGCTTCTGCAATTACAGAGAATTCCTAAAGCATATACTCTTCTGCTAAAAAGTGTTATACTGTGAAAGGTCTTGCAAAAATTGCCGAGAAAGCGAGAGTCTTGTGTAAGCGTTTTTCTTCCCTTTCAAAACTGGGCTATTATGTACTATTAACATAAGAACAAATAATACAAGGATCGTTTTTCTTCAGCTCTGGGTTTCTGGGGCATGAAATTTAGACTGATATACGCAGCATGGTGCATATTTCAGTCTAAATTACTTTCAAATATTGAAACTTGTGCTTCTCCACTTAACACTTATGTACTCTTAAGAAAGTGAAGCATATGTTCTGCTTGTCGCACAACTTACATGATTGTTACTAATCACCTCTCATGAACCGGTACTGGCAGATCATTTTGTTCAGATCATCACAGCAGTAAAAGCCATGTAAAAATGATTTTCAGCCGGAACTCTGATGCCATCTACTGGCATCAACATCTATCGGCACTAACATCCTGAGAAAAGACTCTGACCAAGGGGCACTAAGAATGCACTGGGGTTTTTATTTAGAAGAACAACCAAGGGCCTCCTCGACGAACTGATAATTCGGCACTCGTAAGCGACAACGGCGCTACACACAAGTAATCTCAGGGCCTAAGATCCGGATATCGACAAAAAAGTTACGAAACAGAATCAGATATAATTATCATATCAGCAACCTTGAGCTCTAAACAAAGTAGCACATCAGTTAGTTCATCTCCAGATCACAACCTCCAGCCAAGCCTCACATAATAAGAAGGCATGCATCCACACGCTGCTGAAAACAGAACGCAGAGCTTCACAGCCACCCTTCTGAACATCAGAGTTATGTACTCCCTAGTTACTACAGAAATGTCGATAATGCGGTGCCATTGTATAACTGTATCAGATGTGCCACCTAGTTGGTCAATGTTGGGATTCGCCGGATTATCACTTGCGCCTCCGTAAACTCGCAAGAGAAGTGGGCTGGCGATTTTCTGGAAGACTGTCGAACACACACACTCCATTCCTTGTCAGAGATAAGTACACAATACATTTTACATTTTGGTCCTTGCCAAACTTCTATCTTTGCTTACAGGTACTACCAACACTCCCCCTCAAGATGGGGCAAATATATTTATGAGCCCCATCTTGCTACATAGTTTTTCAAAAGATACAACACTAACACCCTTTGTTAATACATCTGCAAGTTGATTTTCAGATCTAACAAAGTCAACTTGGAGAAGTCCCTCGTCTAGCTTTTCTCTTATGAAATGTCTATCAATTTCGATGTGTTTAGTTCTATCATGCTGGACTGGATTGTGTATTAACTTGATTACAGCCTGGTTATCACAAAAAAGTTGCAGTGGTCCTCCATCAAAAAGCCTAAGTTCAGATAATAGTATCCTCAACCACATCAATTCACATAGTCCTGAAGCCATGGATCTAAACTCTGCTTCAGCAGTAGATCGTGCCACCACACTTTGTTTTTTGCTCCTCCAACTAACAAGATTACCACCAACGAAAACACAGTAGCCAGATGTAGACCTTCTATCGTCTAGGCACCCAGCCCAATCAGCATCAGTAAAACCCTCTACTTTTAAGTGTCCATGATTAGAAAATAGAATCCCTCTTCCCGGACAACCTTTAAGATATCTTAGTATTCTGTGCACAACATCTAAATGACTTGATCTCGGGTCATGCATAAATCTGCTCACCAAGCTAACAGCATAGGCAATGTCTGGCCTAGTGTGTGATAAATAAATTAACCGACCAACTAACCTTTGATATTGATGTTTGTCCACAGGATCACCAGAATCTGCTCGAATACGATGGTTCTGCTCAATTGGAGTTGTCGCTGGTCTACAATTTAGCATGCCAGTTTCAGCGAGTAAATCAAGTACATATTTTCTTTGCGATAAGTAAATGCCTTGTGATCCATATGCAACCTCAATTCCCAGGAAATAATGAAGAAAACCCAGATCCTTAACTTCAAATGACTTGGCCAACATCTTCTTTAGGAATGCTATCCCATCATCATCATTGCCTGTGATCACAATATCATCAACATACACAATAAGGATGACAATCTTGCCACTCTGGTACTTAAAGAAAAGGGTGTGATCTGCATTGCTTTGTCGATAACCAATAGAGCATATCTCCTTTCTAAGTCGTCCAAACCATGCTCTAGGTGACTGTTTCAAACCATATAGAGACCTTTTCAGCCTACACACTTTACCCTTTGTTTCTTGTGTACCAAACCCAGGGGGAATCTCCATATAAACCTCTTCTTTCAAATCTCCATGAAGAAAAGCATTTTTAACATCCATTTGAAATAACCTCCACTTATTATTTGCAGCTATAGATATGAGAGCCCTAATGGTGTTCATTTTCGCCACTGGTGCGAAGGTCTCATCATAGTCCACTCCATAAGTCTGACTATACCCCTTTGCCACTAACCTGGCTTTATATCTTTCTACTTTTCCCTCTGAATTTTGTTTTACAGTAAATACCCATTTACAACCAACAACCCTTTTGTTAGGAGGAAGAGTAGTGAGTACCCAAGTATTATTTTTATCAAGTGCTGTCATCTCCTCTATCATAGCAGCTCTCCACTCCGGATATTGTTTCGCCTCCTGCCAATCACGTGGTATAGGTAGAGTGGAATCTAGTGCATCTATAAATGATTTATATTGGGAGCCCAATGATACATATGAGACATAATTAGAAATATCATATTGAGATAGATTTGATGGTAACTTCCCTGCAGTGGAACGTGGCTGCTTTCTGCGAGCGATAGGAATATCTAACTCATCAACTTGAGGAGATGACTCATGCACATCTGATTGTGTCACACTTGGCAAGGTTTCTTGTGCTTGTATTGCAGGAGCTTCTTGAGCTTCATGATCACACCTAGATGGAATAACTTCCTTCTCAGATCGGTTTCTCCTTTTATACACCTGAACTTCTTGTTCTTCATTTGGTTTAGGCCACTGTCTCCTTTTATACACCTGAACTTCTTGTTCTTCATTTGGTTTAGGCCACTTAACAGCTTCATTTGATTCATCTCGTAGCTCCCCCTGTGTCCGTTTCTGTTCAGCTTCTGATGTACCTTCATCTTCATCGTCATACATATCTGCAGCTGGAATCACTCCAACAATCATATTCCTGGATGCTGCTTCATTATATTCTTCACCTTTATCTCCCCCTATCTCGTTGTCCAGATCTGTAGCATCATTAACATATAAATCAGGAAAGACATCAGTTAAATCTACTGATTCCCCATAGAAAGGTTCATGCTCCCTGAACACTACATCCATGCTCACAAACATCCGTTTCTCTGATGGGCACCAACATTTATAACCCTTTTGTTTTCCAGAGTATCCCACAAATACACATTTCACTGCTCTAGGGTCAAACTTGCCAACTGATGGTCTATGATCCCTCACAAAACATACACATCCAAATACCTTTGGTGGCACAACATATGTGGTTTCACCAGTTAGACACTCAAGCGGTGTCTTGTTATTGAGCACCCGGGATGGCATTCTATTCATCAAATAAGCCGCTGTCATCACAGCTTCAGCCCACAAATATTTAGGAACATTCATAGCTAACATGATACACCAGGTGATTTCTAAGAGATGTCTGTTCTTCCTTTCAGCCAACCCATTCTGCTGGGAAGTACCTGGGCAACTAGTTTGATGGATAATCCCAAAGCTTGACAGATACTCATCAAATTGGTTATTTACATATTCTGTACCATTGTCAGTTCGAAATATTTTCACCCGTGCATCATATTGATTCTTGATTAGGTTGTGGAAATCCTTAAAGCATTCAAACACGTCACTTTTATTTCTCAGTACATAAACCCAAGTAGTCCTAGTGCAACAGTCAATAAATGTAACGAAAGATTTGTATCCATAAAGTGACCACACCCCACTAGGACCCCACACATCTGAGTGGATAGTTTGAAATGGCACCATACTTCTGTGATCAGATGAAGTATATATACTACGGGTTAGCTTCCCATACTGACAAGCATCACATACTAGACTTTCTTTGCAAATTTTATTATAGAGAATAGGATACAACTGACCCAGGGTGTTAAAGGATATGTGTCCCAGCCTGCGATGATGAAGAAGAAATTCTTCCAATGGTGACTGAGATAGCACAACAGCAGTCATAGGTGCCATATCATCATCCAAGTAGTATAGACCACCTCGCATAATTCCTGTCCCAAGGATTTTCCAAGTCCCAAGTTCCAGGAATAAACACCATGTTGGGAAGAAGATTACAGCACAATTAAGTTCTCCTGTAATGCAGCTGATGGATAGCAAATTGATTGGGAATGAGGGAACATGTAAAACAGATGATAGAGTCATATTTGGGCAACATTTAACTGTGCCTACTCCCTTAATACTCTGGCCAGAACCATCAGCAAGTCTAACATTTTGCCCTGTAAAATCAGGAGTATAACTGCAGAAATCCTTATATGAACCGGCCATATGTTTAGACGCACCAGAGTCTATTAACCACTGTGTACCAGTCTCAAAATAACTTCCTTTCACAAATTTCGAAGTATTACCACAGGGGTTAGCAGATGTAGCAAATATCTTGGTTGTTGACCTTTCATCAATGATTCCTTCCTTGAACCGAAGCCACTTCTTCAACTCATCAGTAGTCATTTCGACAGTAATAGTCTGAGATTTTCCATCATTTTTAGTTGTCCCCATTGCACTAACATCAGTAGGACGTGCTGCCCGACAGCGATTACAGACACCTCGAAATGCAAAATTTACATTCTCACATCTTGTATTTGGACACAACCAATCCCCCTCTCGCTGCCATGATTTTGCAGTACCACTACCACATCCTTTACCTCTACCAAACCTGAACCATCGTCCCTTTGCTTACCAATCCCGGAAAACAGAGCCTGATATTTTCCATCCATAAAGCTGCAAATTCCCTGGCCTTCCACTACCAGAATGCACACCTTCACACAATCACTCACAACTCCACTACCAATCGAAACTTACTCTGACCCTCACAGCCTCAATTGCACACTGCTCTTTGGTCTACTGCTTTGTTCTTCTCTCCACTCCAAGGCAACAACAACAACCCACGAACAAATTCAGATTTAGGCAACACACCTCTTCTCTACTTGTTGAAGCCACAAGTCATCTTCATCTTCACTACCTCACCAGTTCACCTTTTCTCTGCTCGCACACACAGCAGGCACCAGGCACCTCCCTTTCTTCTCCCTTGCAACCTACCAGCAGCCACAGTTGAAGGGGACCTCACCTTCTACCTTCTCTACACTCCTCCACTGCTCCTCCTCTGCCACACAGTTCCACCAGTAGCAGCAGCAGCCAGGACAGGAGCCCTTCCAAGCAGCAGCCGCAGCCACACCCCACAGAGCAGCAGCAGATCCAGATGCACCAGCAGCTGCCCTTCTCCTTGGTCAATCAGCAGCAGGACAACAGACCAACACTCAGCAGTTCCCGCAGCACCTCCTGCGCCTCCTACTCTGCAGCCAGCTCGCCCAGAACGCGCCCACAACCGCCTGCTCCTCCGCGTCGCGCACGCACAAGAGCAGCCTCCTCTCTCTCCTGACCCCGCCAGGCCTGGCCGCCTTGCCGGTGAGGGACTACGCCGCCACCGCCGGAACGCCAACCTGCTCTGATGCCATGTTGGGATTCGCCGGATTATCACTTGCGCCTCCGTAAACTCGCAAGAGAAGTGGGCTGGCGATTTTCTGGAAGACTGTCGAACACACACACTCCATTCCTTGTCAGAGATAAGTACACAATACATTTTACATTTTGGTCCTTGCCAAACTTCTATCTTTGCTTACAGGTACTACCAACAGTCAAACAGCCCAGTGCTTGCCCCGCGAACTACTAAGCTCTCTGCACTCTGTAGACCGCCATCATGAGGTTAAAGAGGCAGGACGGCGCGATCGCAAACCAGCTAAAGAAAGCCATGGCGGTGGCGGCCATGAAGCTTGGGCAGTGGTTCTCCGAGCACATCATCAGGTCGTCGTTGAGGAGAATGGTGATGCCTGCCGATCCACTTGCTGCAGCGAACGTCGGCGCACCTGGACCTGCAGACAAAACGCTTTTAGGAGAAAGAAAAATGCACCTGATCATTAAATGATTATTTGCTTGTTCAGGTATGTAAAGCTTTTCTAGTGCAAGAGACCACAAGGAATGAGTGACAGAGGGCGGTTTTGTTCTGAGGTGCCTGAGAAAATATGTGACTTACCCAGTCCCCGATGGAGTACATGGTGGTAGCTCGAGGAGACCGGAAGGCACGCTTGACAAGAAGTGCGTAGATGTCCACAGCGCCCAGAGCAAGGCTCCACAGGCATTGCAGGCTTGCTGCTGCGATGAGGAGGCTGCTCGGAAGAGCAACAGTGAGTTCATCTCATCTATAGGAGGAAATCAATCCCGTGTTCCAAGTTGTAAAATCAATCTGTGGTGGAAAACGCTATCTAATCGCCCCACAGAAATAAGGTAGTAAGATACGCTAGCATGCTACATTGTTTCTTCTAGTTCTCGATGCTATACCCCAAGGCCAACACTGACTGAGAATAGATCTTCAAATGTTTCCCCAAAGACAGCAATGTAATGCATATGAGGAATGCCCATTACAACAATCACACTGTTCTGAATTCCAACAACCAGCCAAGCTTATCAGTGCACACAGCAACGAGATGCTTTTGATGAATGCCTAAAAAAACTATGCACACGAACATCAATCTGCTGTTTTTTCACACAAATGGTTATGATCAGCAAACAAGGTCTCAAGCTAAACATTGTTATATCCAAAGGACACAACTATGAACATGACCATGTCACCATCCGATCTAATTGCATTGCCTCTCTCAGGATGCCAAACCAATTCAAAAGGTGTAAAAGTAGCGAAATGCGCAGAAAAATATGAGCATCGGTCTTTGGAGGATCAAGAAAGCACCCGTCTGAAAATCGCAGCTTTCATGTTCATGCTTGCTAGTAGTACTATGTGTCAAGAGAAACCCTGAACCTGAAAGCTCAGGCTGCTGCTTATTTTGTTACTGTGTGGCAAGTATAATTAAGATCAAAATGCATTCAATTCAAGGGAGCATGAAAGCCATCCCCATTTGAAGCATGTACAGACTACAGAGATATTAACAGGTGAACAGACAGCCCCTAGAAATTGGCTAACTACTTCTACTGTATAATATGCAGTCCCCCACTCCCTGAGGCACACACAATGAATGAATGAATCCCTGAAGTATTGAAGTGAAAACAGGATAGCCCCACCTCAGAGAGCATCCGTTCCAAGGAGAAATCGATCTGCTGGTCTGGGAGCAAAAGAGGAATAATGGCAGCCGGATGGTGCCGTGGCAGTGGATCGAGACGGTAGAAAGAAGGTGTGGAGCGAGGGGCGAGCGCGCACGCACCTGAAGGCGGTGACGACGCGGAAGTCGTCGGTGGAGGCCATGGAGGCGACGGCGGCGGCCGCGAAGACGGCCTGCGCGAGGCGGGTGCCGAGCCCCCAGCGCGTCCCCGGCGCCCCCAGCAGGTCCACCATCAGCACCCCGGGCGGCGGCGCGTCCCCGTTCGCGTTTCCCCCCTGCGCCGCCGCAGCCGGAGCCGGGCCCTGCCCCTGCCCCTGAGCTGCTACAACCCCCTGCCCCTGCCCCTGCGCCGCCACAATCGCCTGCCCCTGCGCCGCCGCCGCAGCCGGCTGCCCCTGAGCCACCGCTGCAGCTGGAGCCGGGCCCTGAGCTCCTGCAGCCGGAGCCTGCCCCTGCTCCGCCGCCGCCGCAGCAGCAGCAACCTCCGGGTCCGGGTGCACGAGGGGATGGCTGGGCCGCGGGAGCATGGCGCCGCCGTGGTGGAGCCAGTCCCAAAAGTTGGCCTCCATTGCGCTCCTCCCTGGTAGAGCTGGCCGGCCGGGGTTTCCGAGGGATTTATGGCAGGCAGGGCACGAGCGCGGGTTTTATTTCAAAATGATAGAGTTACAATCTTCAGCGACTAATTCACTGACACACGGTGAAGGTTGCCCAAGCCAACATGCTGTGCTATCTCCACACCGACCAAAGTTCGCTAAACGATCTGCAACCTTATTTTGTTCACGAGTAATCTTTACAGAAATAAAAACCCTATCACTCAAGTAAAACTTAATGTCCTGAACCATATATGGCCATAAGCTGATTTATTCAGAGATGCATCAGGAAGAGCATTGAGAGCCGGCACACAATATGATTGCACCATGATCGTGATGTGTGAATGCTCAATCGCCAATTTAAGACCTTCCCGCGTCGCATGTAGTTCAGCCTCTAGGGCATCATTGCAGTGGAACCACTTGCGGAAGGCTACGAAGATCACACCACCCTTATCATCTCTTCAGATCATACCCGAGCCCGCTGAACCGTCTGTGGCATTAAAGGATCCATCCACCGACAACGCAACCGATCCGATGCTCGGATTTGGCCATGGTTTGCGGGGTGGCGACAACCTGTTCTTCCTGTATCTCCCCAGGTGTTACAAGACACTACATGAAATTTGCCTTTGATAATTTCATCCACCCCCAACGAGATCTGGTTGATGGTGTTCACTAGTAGAAAAGGAGGCAATGGTCCAGGCCGGGTCAGCCCATTAGTCCCGGTTCAATCCAGAACCGGGACCAATGGGGGCATTGGACCCGGTTCGTGAGCCCCGGGGGCCGGCCGGGCCACGTGGGCCATTGGTCCCGGTTCATCTGAACCTTTTGGTCCCGGTTGGTGGGACGAACCGGGACCAATGTGCCTTGCTCCTGGCCCATCATCATTGGTCCCGGTTGGGGGAATGAACCGGGACCAAAGGCTTCCCTTTAGTCCCGATTCAAGCCACGAACCGGAACCAATTAATTGCCTATATATACCCCGCGAGCAGAGCACTCTCACTGCTCTGTTTTTCGTGGCCGGCGAGGAGAGAGCTTTGTGGTGCTCTAGCTCACCTCCTATGCACACGAGGTGTTCGATGGAATGCCCGAGCCACACTACTTAAGCTTTCTCCTCTCCAAGCTCCACCTCCAAGCTCCATTTTTCTCAATATTTGTCTAGGTTTAGCGGTCCGTCACGTCCCGTTCCCGTCTTCACCGCCGTCGATCGCCCGCACCGATCTCGTCGCCGGCACCACCGTGGTGAGCCTCTTGTTCTTATCTTCTTTCTGAAAGGAAAAAAAACTCTTACTTGTATGTTTATATAGATACTTGTATAATTTTCTTACTTTTATTATTGCATCTTATATAGTGCGATGGTTTTGGTATCCGCCCCCATCGGCCCTCGTCTTGTCTATGATTCAGATGTGGTATATATTATCTTTTCATAACTATTGGTTCATTTATTGTTAATGACAATTATGCCGACCAACGTGACATAGATTTTATTGTTGAACCGGAAATTCCAACCGACCTTATTGTCGAGAGGTTAAATTTAGTTGAAGAAGAAAACAATTTGTTGAAGGAAAAATTAGAAAAATTAAGGAGGAGAAGATGATATTGGAGTTGCATGTTGCGAATGTCGTCGATAATCACAAGATCAAGATGGATGCAATGCGCTTGAAGATTAGAAAGATTAGAAAATATGCCATTCATACCGAGGCTTGGTATCATTATGTCGTTGGATCAGTTGTTACATTGGTTGCGATTATGATCGCATTTGTTTTCGCATTGAAATGTTTTACATAGTTTCAGTGTATGGTTTAATTAATTTAGATGCTCTGCAGAGCTTTATGTTGTTAGATGAGAACTATGTATGTACTTTGGTTTTAATGTGATGATGAACTTCTATTAATTTGGTCACTTAATTATCTATTCATGATGTTCTGTAATGATTTTTGACACACTTAATTATATATAATGCACGCAGATGAACCGGCAATGGATGTACGGTTCAAGACACACCTCCGAGTACATTAAGGGCGTGCATGATTTTCTCGAAGTGGCTGAGGCAAACAAGCAGAATGGTTTTATGTGTTGTCCATGCCCTATATGTGGGAATACGAAGTCTTACTCTGACCGGAAAATCCTCCACACCCACCTGCTTTACAAGGGTTTCATGCCACACTATAATGTTTGGACGAGGCACGGAGAAATAGGGGTTATGATGGAAGACAGCAAAGAAGAAGAGTACGATGACAACTATTGTTGGGGAACGTAGTAATTTCAAAAAAATTCCTACGCACACGCAAGATCATGGTGATGACATAGCAACGAGAGGGGAGAGTGTTGTCCACGTACCCTCGTAGACCGTAAGCGGAAGCGTTATGACAACGCGGTTGATGTAGTCGTACGTCTTCACGATCCGACCGATCCAAGTACCGAACGTACGGCACCTTCGAGTTCAGCACACGTTCAGCTCGATGACGATCCCCGGACTTCGATCCAGCAGGGTGTCGGGGATGAGTTCCGTCAGCACGACGGCGTGGTGACGATGATGATGTTCTACCGGCGCAGGGCTTCGCCTAAACTCTGCGACGATATGACCGAGGTGGAATATGGTGGAGGGGGGCACCGCACACGGCTAAGGAACGATCCGTAGATCAACTTGTGTGTTCTGGGGTGCCCCCCTGCCCCCGTATATAAAGGAGGGAGGGGGAGGTGCGGCCGCCCCCCTTGGGGTGTGCCTGGAGGAGTCCTACTCCCACCGGGAGTAGGACTCCCCCCTCTTGCCTTGGTGGAGAAGGAAAGGGGGGAGGGGAAAGAGGAAAGGGGGGCGCCGCCCCCCCCTTCCTTGTCCTATTCGGACTAGGGGGGAGGGGGCGCGCGGCCTGCCCTGGCCGGCCCTCCTCTTCTCCCTCATGGCCCACTAAGGCCCATTAACCCCCGGGAGGGTTCCGGTAACCCCCCGGTGTTCCGGTAAAATCCCGATTTCACCCGGAACCTTTCCGATGTCCAAACATAGCCTTACAATATATCAATCTTTATGTCTCGACCATTTCGAGACACCTCGTCATGTCCGTGATCACATCCGGGACTCCGAACAAACTTCGGTACATCAAAACTTATAAACTCATAATAAAACTGTCATCGTAACGTTAAGCGTGCGGACCCTACGGGTTCGAGAACTATGTAGACATGACTTAGAACTATTCTCGGTCAATAACCAATAGCGGAACGTGGATGCCCATATTGGTTCCTACATGTTCTACGAAGATCTTTATCGGTCAAACCGCATAACAACATACGTTGTTCCTTTTGTCATCGGTATGTTACTTGCCCGAGATTTGATCGTCAGTATCCAATACCTGGTTCAATCTCGTTACCGGCAAGTCTCTTTACTCGTTACGTAATGCATCATCCCGTAACCAACTCATTTGGTCACATTGCTTGCAAGGCTTATAATGATGTGCATTACCAAGAGGGCCCAGAGATACCTCTCCGACAATCGGAGTGACAAAACCTAATCTCGAAATACGCCAACTCAACATGTACCTTCAGAGACACCTGCAGTACTCCTTTATAATCACCCATTTACGTTGTGACGTTTGGTAGTACCCAAAGTGTTCCTCCGGTAAACGGGAGTTCATAATTCTCATAGTTACAGGAACATGTATAAGTCATGAAGAAAGCAATAGCAATATACTAAACGATCAAGTGCTAGGCTAACGAAATGGGTCATGTCAATCACATCATTCTCCTAATGATGTGATCCCATTAATCAAATGACAACACATGTCTATGGTTAGGAAACATAACCATCTTTGATTAATGAGCTAGTCAAGTAGAGGCATACTAGTGACTATATGTTTGTCTATGTATTCACACATGTATCATGTTTCCGGTTAATACAATTCTAGCATGAATAATAAACATTTATCATGATATGAGGAAATAAATAATAACTTTATTATTTCCTCTAGGGCATATTTCCTTCAGTCTCCCACTTGCACTAGAGTCAATAATCTAGATTACATAGTAATGATTCTAACACCCATGGAGTCTTGGTGCTGATCATGTTTTGCTCGTGAGAGTGGCTTAGTCAACGGGTCTACAACATTCAGATCCGTATGTATCTTGCAAATCTCTATGTCTCCCACTTGGACTTGGTCCCGAATGGAATTGAAGCGTCTCTTGATGTGCTTGGTCCTCTTGTGAAATCTGGATTCCTTTGCCAAGGCAATTGCACCAGTATTGTCACAGAAGATTTTCATTGGTCCCGATGCACTAGGTATGACACCTAGATCGGAAATGAACTCCTCCATCCAGACTCCTTCATTTGCTGCTTCCGAAGCAGCTATGTACTCCGCTTCACATGTAGATCCCGCCACGACGCTTTGTTTAGACCTGCACCAACTTACAGCTCCACCGTTTAATAAAAACACGTATCCGGTTTGCGATTTAGAATCGTCCGGATCAGTGTCAAAGCTTGCATCGACGTAACCATTTACTAGCCCTGTGCGTTCGGTTTATTCGGTTTACATGGTTCGGTCTATACGGTTTTTCGGTATGTATGGTATTAATACTTCGGTAAATACGGTATGAAATTAAAATACGGTTCGGTTTCGGTATATACCAAATTATTTCGGTATGGTTTCGGTATATACCATAAAAACCAAAGTTGACGCGAATTTGAAAATGACGTAATAATAATTTGCAAATTTATGACTCAAAACACATTCTATTTTACACAAATAGTATATGACTATATATATAAGTATATATGCATGCATTGATTCATCTGTTGATGGTTATGGACGTGCTTAGCATTTTAAAAAGAGAAAAATGACAATGTTACAAGAAAAATGTTGGTGCTTAGTAGTGAATTTGACTCATGTACAAGAAAAATGACAACTTGTACGGTTGTTCATCTCAAGAAATATAAATTTATCTTTTACTTCGGTTTATTCGGTTAAACATATGGTTTTTCGGTATATACCATAAAAACCAAAGTTCAAATCGGTATGAAAAGTTCATACCATACCGAAACCAGAAACCATAAAAACAAAAAAATCGGTTCGGTTCGGTTTATTTTCGGTATGGTTTTTCGGTTCGGTTTTAAAATGCACAGAGTGACCATTTACGACTAGCTCTTTGTCACCTCCATATACGAGAAACATATCCTTAGTCCTTTTCAGGTATTTCAGGATGTTCTTGACCGCTGTCCAGTGATCCACTCCTGGATTACTTTGGTACCTTCCTGCCAAGCTTACTGCTAAGCATACATCAGGTCTGGTACACAGCATTGCATACATGATAGAACCTATGGCTAAAGCATAGGGAACATCTTTTATTTTCTCTCTATCTTCTGCTGTGGTCGGGCATTGAGTTTGACTCAATTTCACACCTTGTAGTACGGGCAAGAACCCTTTCTTTGCCTGATCCATTTTGAACCTTTTCAAAATTTTATCAAGGTATGTGCTTTGTGAAAGTCCTATTAAGCGTCTTGATCTATCTCTATAGATCTTGATGCCCAATATGTAAGCAGCTTCACCGAGGTCTTTCATTGAAAAACTTTTATTCAAGTATCCCTTTATACTATCCAGAAATTCTATATCATTTCCAATTAATAATATGTCATCTACATATAATATCAGAAATGCTACAGAGCTCCCACTCACTTTCTTGTAAATACAGGCTTCTCCAAAAGTCTGTATAAAACCATATGCTTTCATCACACTATCAAAGCGTTTATTCCAACTCCGAGATGCTTGCACCAGTCCATAAATGGAACGCTGGAGCTTGCACACTTTGTTAGCACCTTTTGGATCAACAAAACCTTCTGGCTGCATCATATACAACTCTTCTTCCAGAAATCCATTCAAGAATGCAGTTTTGACATCCATTTGCCAAATTTCATAATCATGAAATGCAGCAATAGCTAACATGATTCAGACAGACTTAAGCATCGCTACGGGTGAGAAAGTCTCATCATAGTCAACTCCTTGAACTTGTCGAAAACCTTTCGCAACAAGTCGAGCTTTATAGACAGTTACATTACCATCAGCGTCAGTCTTTTTCTTAGAGATCCATTTGTTCTCAATGGCCTACCGATCATCGGGCAAGTCAACCAAAGTCCATACTTTGTTCTCATACATGGATCCCATCTCAGATTTCATGGCCTCTAGCCATTTTGCGGAATCTGGGCTCATCATCGCTTCCTCATAGTTCGTAGGTTCGTCATGGTCAAGTAACATGACTTCCAGAATAGGATTACCGTACCACTCTGGTGCGGATCTTATTCTGGTAGACCTTCGAAGTTCAGTAGAAATTTGATCTGAAGTTTCATGATCAATATCATTAGCTTCCTCACTAATTGGTGTAGGTGTCACAGGAACCGATTCATGTGATGAACTACTTTCCAATAAGGGAGTAGGTACAGTTACCTCATCAAGTTCTACTTTCCTCCCACTCACTTCTTTCGAGAGAAACTCCTTCTCTAGAAAGGATCCATTCTTAGCAACGAATGTCTTGCCTTCGGATCTGTGATAGAAGGTATACCCAACTGTTTCTTTTGGGTATCCTATGAAGACACATTTCTCCGATTTAGGTTCGAGCTTATCTGGTTGAAGTTTTTTTACATAAGCGTCGCAGCCCCAAACTTTTAAGAAATGACAACTTTGGTTTCTTGCCAAACCACAGTTCATAAGGCGTCGTCTCTACGGATTTTGATGGTGCCCTATTTAACGTGAATGCGGCCGTCTCTAAAGCATAACCCCAAAACGATAGCGGTAAGTCAGTAAGAGACATCATAGATCGCACCATATCTAGTAAAGTACGATTACGACGTTCAGACACACCATTTCGTTGTGGTGTTCCGGGTGGCGTGAGTTGTGAAACTATTCCGCATTGTTTTAAATGTAGACCAAACTCGTAACTCAAATATTCTCCTCCACGATCAGATCGTAGAAATTTTATTTTCTTGTTACGATGATTTTCCACTTCACTCTGAAATTCTTTGAACTTTTCAAATGTTTCAGACTTGTGTTTCATCAAGTAGATATATCCATATCTGCTCAAATCATCTATGAAGGTGACAAAATAACGATACCCGCCGCGAGCCTCAACATTCATTGGACCACAAACATCAGTATGTATGATTTCCAACAAATCTGTTGCTCTCTCCATAGAACCGGAGAACGGTGTTTTAGTCATCTTGCCCATGAGGCACGGTTCGCAAGTACCAAGTGATTCATAATCAAGTGATTCCAAAATTCCACCAGTATGGAGTTTCTTCATGCGTTTTACACCGATATGACCTAAACGGCAGTGCCACAAATAGGTTGCACTGTCATTATTAACTCTGCATCTTTTGGTTTCAACACTATGAATATGTGTATCACTACTATCGAGATTCAATAAAAATAGACCACTCTTCAAGGGTGCATGACCATAAAAGATATTACTCATATAAATAGAACAACCATTATTCTCTGATTTAAATGAATAACCGTCTCGCATCAAACAAGATCCAGATATAATGTTCATGCTCAACGCTGGCACCAAATAACAATTATTCAGGTCTAAAACTAATCCCGAAGGTAGATGTAGAGGTAGTGTGCCGACCGCGATCACATTGACTTTGGAACCGTTTCCCACGCGCATCGTCACCTCATCCTTGGCCAGTGCTCGCTTATTCCGTAGTCCCTGTTTCGAGTTGCAAATGTTAGCAACAGAACCAGTATCAAATACCCAGGTGCTACTGCGAGCTCTAGTAAGGTACACATCAATAACATGTATATCACATATACCTTTGTTCACCTTGCCATCCTTCTTATCCGCCAAATACTTGGGGCAGTTCTGCTTCCAGTGTCCAGTCTACTTGCAGTAGAAGCACTCAGTTTCAGGCTTATGTCCGGACTTGGGTTTCTTCTCTTGAGCAGCAACTTGCTTACTGTTCTTCTTGAAGTTCCCCTTCTTCTTCCCTTTGCCCTTTTTCTTGAAACTGGTGGTCTTATTAACCATCAACACTTGATGCTCCTTCTTGATTTCTACCTCCGCGGCTTTTAGCATTGCGAAGAGATCGGGAATAGTCTTGTTCATCCCTTGCATATTATAGTTCATCACGAAGCTCTTGTAGCTTGGTGGCAGTGATTGAAGAATTCTGTCAATGACACTATCATCAGGAAGATTAACTCCCAGTTGAATCAAGTGATTATTATACCCAGACATTTTGAGTATATGTTCACTGACAGAACTATTCTCCTCCATCTTGCAGCTATAGAACTTATTGGAGACTTCATATCTCTCAATCCGGGCATTTGCTTCAAATATTAACTTCAACTCCTGGAATATCTCATATGCTCCATGACGTTCAAAACGTCGTTGAAGACCCAGTTCTAAGCCGTAAAGCATGGCACACTGAACTATCGAGTAGTCATCAGCTTTGCTCTGCCAGACGTTCTTAACGTTGTCAGTTGCATCAGCAGCAGGCCTGGCACCCAGCGGTGCTTCCAGGACGTAACTTTTCTGTGCAGCAATGAGGATAATCCTCAGGTTACGGACCCAGTCCGTGTAATTGCTACCATCATCTTTCAACTTTGCTTTCTCAAGGAACGCATTAAAATTCAACGGAACAACAGCACGAGCCATCTATCTACAACAAACATAGATAAGAAAAAAACTATCAGGTACTAAGTTCATGATAAATTTAAGTTTAATTAATCATATTACTTAAGACCTCCCACTTAGACAGACATCTCTCTAGTCATCTAAGTGATCACGTGATCCAAATCAACTAAACCATAACCGATCATCACGTGAGATGGAGTAGTTTTCAATGGTGAACATCACTCTGTTGATCATATCTACTATATGATTCACGCTCGACCTTTCGGTCTCCGTGTTTCCGAGGCCATATCTGCATATGCTAGGCTCGTCAAGTTTAACCTGAGTATTCTGCATGTGCAAAAAACTGGCTTGCACCCGTTGTAGATGGACGTAGAGCTCATCACACCCGATCATTCACGTGGTGTCTGGGCACGACGAACTTTGGCAACGGTGCATACTCAGGGAGAACACTTCTTGATAATTTTAGTGAGAGATCATCTTAAAATGCTACCGTCAATCAAAACAAGATAAGATGCATAAAGGATTAACATCACATGCAATCAATATAAGTGATATGATATGGCCATCATCATCTTGTGCTTGTGATCTCCATCTCCGAAGCACCGTCGTGATCACCATCGTCACCGGCGCGACACCTTGATCTTCATCGTAGCATCTTTGTCGTTTACGCCATCTATTGCTTCTACGACTATCGCTACCGCTTAGTGATAAAGTAAAGCAATTACAGGGCGTTTGCATTTCATACAATAAAGCGACAACCATATGGCTCCTGCCAGTTGCCGATAACTTCGGTTACAAAACATGATCATCTCATACAATAAAATATAGCATCACGTCTTGACCATATCACATCACAACATGCCCTGCAAAAACAAGTTAGACGTCCTCTACTTTGTTGTTGCAAATTTTATGTGGCTGCTACGGGCTTAGCAAGAACCATTCTTACCTACGCATCAAAACCACAACGATAGTTCGTCAAGTTAGTGTTGTTTTAACCTTCGCAAGGACCGGGCATAGCCACACTCGATTCAGCTAAAGTGAGAGAGACAGACACCCGCCAGCCACCTTTAAGCACAAGTGCTCGCAACGATGAAACCAGTCTCGCGTAAGCGTACCCGTAATGTCGGTCCGGGCCGCTTCATCTCACAATACCGCCGAACCAAAGTATGACATGCTGGTAAGCAGTATGACTTGTATCGCCCACAACTCACTTGTGTTCTACTTGTGCATATAACATCAACGCATAAAACCAGGCTCTGATACCACTGTTGGGGAACGTAGTAATTTCAAAAAAATTCCTACGCACACGCAAGATCATGATGATGACATAGCAATGAGAGGGGAGAGTGTTGTCCACGTACCCTCGTAGACCGTAAGCGGAAGCATTATGACAACGCGGTTGATGTAGTCGTACGTCTTCATGATCCGACCGATCCAAGTACCGAACGTACGGCACCTCCGAGTTCAGCACACGTTCAGCTCGATGACGATCCCCGGACTCCGATCTAGCAGGGTGTCGGGGATGAGTTCCGTCAGCACGACGGCGTGGTGACGATGATGATGTTCTACCGGCGCAGGGCTTCGCCTAAACTCCGCGACGATATGACTGAGGTGGAATATGGTGGGGGGGGGGGGCACCGCACACGGCTAAGGAACGATCCGTAGATCAACTTGTGTGTTCTGGGGTGCCCCCCTGCCCCCGTATATAAAGGAGGGAGGGGGAGGTGCGGCCGGCCCCCTTGGGGTGCGCCTGGAGGAGTCCTACTCCCACCGGGAGTAGGACTCCCCCCTCTTGCCTTGGTGGAGAAGGAAAGGAGGGAGGGGAAAGAGGAAAGGGGGGCGCCGCCCCCTCCCCCCTTCCTTGTCCTATTCGGACTAGGGGGGGAGGGGGCGCGCGGCCTGCCCTGGCCGGCCCTCCTCTTCTCCCTCATGGCCCACTAAGGCCCATTAACCCCCGGGAGGGTTCCGGTAACCCCCCGGTGTTCCAGTAAAATCCCGATTTCACCCGGAACCTTTTCGATGTCCAAACATAGGCTTACAATATATCAATCTTTATGTCTCGACCATTTCGAGACTCCTCGTCATGTCCGTGATCACATCCGGGACTCCGAACAAACTTCGGTACATCAAAACTTATAAACTCATAATAAAACTGTCATCGTAACGTTAAGCGTGCGGACCCTACGGGTTCGAGAACTATGTAGACATGACTTAGAACTATTCTCGGTCAATAACCAATAGTGGAACCTGGATGCCCATATTGGTTCCTACATATTCTACGAAGATCTTTATCGGTCAAACCGCATAACAACATACGTTGTTCCTTTTGTCATCGGTATGTTACTTGCCCGAGATTTGATCGTCGATATCCAATACCTAGTTCAATCTCGTTACCGGCAAGTCTCTTTACTCGTTATGCATCATCCCGTAACCAACTCATTTGGTCACATTGCTTGCAAGGCTTATAATGATGTGCATTACCGAGAGGGCCCAGAGATACCTCTCCGACAATCGGAGTGACAAAACCTAATCTCGAAATACGCCAACTCAACATGTACCTTCGGAGACACCTGTAGTACTCCTTTATAATCACCCAGTTACGTTGTGACGTTTGGTAGTACCCAAAGTGTTCCTCCGATAAACGGGAGTTGCATAATTCTCATAGTTACAGGAACATGTATAAGTCATGAAGAAACTAATAGCAATATACTGAACGATCAAGTGCTAGGCTAACGAAATGGGTCATGTCAATCACATCATTCTCCTAATGATGTGATCCCATTAATCAAATGACAACACATGTCTGTGGTTAGGAAACATAACCATCTTTGATTAATGAGCTAGTCAAGTAGAGGCATACTAGTGACTATATGTTTGTCTATGTATTCACACATGTATCATGTTTCCGGTTAATACAATTCTAGCATGAATAATAAACATTTATCATGATATGAGGAAATAAATAATAACTTTATTATTGCCTCTAGGGCATATTTCCTTCAACTATGTGCCCCCTGAATACGGTGATGCTACTGAAGATCAAGAGGAACCAGACGATGTGCACGATGATGCTGCAACGGGCGAAGCTCCTGAAGATCAAGAGGAACCAGACGATGTGTCCGATGATGATGATCTCCGCCGGGTCATTGTCGATGCAAGGACGCAATGCGAAAGTCAAAAGGAGAAGCTGAAGTTCGATCGCATGTTAGAGGACCACAAAAAAAGGGTTGTACCCCAATTGCGAAGATGGCAACACAAAGCACGGTACCGTACTGGAATTGCTGCAGTGGAAGGCAGAGAATGTTGTGCCTGACAAAGGATTTGAGAAGCTATTGAAAATATTGAAGAAGAAGCTTCCAAAGGATAACGAATTGCCCGACAGTACATACGCAGCAAAGAAGGTCGTATGCCCTCTAGGATTGGAGGTGCAGAAGATACATGCATGCCCTAATGACTGCATCCTCTTCCGCGGTGCGTACAAGGATCTGAACGCATGCCCGGTATGCGGTGCATTATGGTATAAGATCAGACAAGATGACCCTGGTGATGTTGACGGCTAGCCCCCCAGGAAGAGGGTTCCTGCGAAGGTGATGTGGTATGCTCCTATAATACCACGGTTGAAACGTCTGTTCAGAAACAGAGAGCATGCCAAGTTGATGCGATGGCACAGTGAGGACCGTAAGAAAGACAGAAAGTTGAGAGCACCCGCTGACGGGTCGCAATGGAGAAAAATCGAGAGAAAGTACTAGGATGAGTTTGCAAGTGAGCCAAGGAACGTATTGGTTGCTTTAAGCGCGGATGGCATTAATCCTTTCGGGGAGCAAAGCAGCAATCACAGCACCTGGCCCGTGACTCTATGTATGTATAACCTTCCTCCTTAGATGTGCATGAAGCGGAAGTTCATTATGATGCCAGTTCTCATCCAAGGCCCTAAGCAACCCGGCAACGACATTGATGTGTACCTAAGGCCATTAGTTGAAGAACTTTTACAGCTATGGAATGGAAACGGTGTACGTACGTGGGATGAGCACAAACAGGAGGAATTTAACCTAAAGGCGTTGCTGTTCATGACCATCAATGATTGGCCCGCTCTCAGTAACCTTTCAGGACAGACAAACAAGGGATACCACGCATGCACGCACTATTTACTTCACACCGAGAGGCAGATCACCGGAAGAAGCCCGCCATGCATACCGGTGATCACGTACTTGCTATGGTCAATGATTTACACGTAATCTTTGGAAAGGGTCCCGACGCACTAGCTGTTCCGAGTGACGCTGGGGGACACGCACCCATGTGGAAGAAGAAATCTATATTTTGGGACCTACCCTACTGGAAAGACCTAGAGGTCCACTCTTCGATCGACGTGATGCACGTGATGAAGAACCTTTGCGTGAATCTGCTAAGCTTCTTGGGCGTGTATGGGAAGACAAAAGATACAGCTGAGGCACGGGAGGACCTACAACATTTGCACGAAAAAGACGGCATGCCTCCAAAGCAGTATGAAGGTCCTGCCAGCTATGCTCTTACCAAAGAAGAGAAGGAAATCTTCTTTGAGTGCCTGCTTAGTATGAAGGTCCCGACTGGCTTCTCGTCTAATATAAAAGGAATAATAAATATGGCAGAGAAAAAGTTTCAGAACCTAAAGTCTCATGACTGCCACGTGATTATGACGCAACTGCTTCCGGTTGCTTTGAGGGGGCTTCTACCGGAAAACGTCCGATTAGCCATTGTGAAGCTATGTGCATTCCTCAATACAATCTCTCAGAAGGTGATCGATCCAGAAATCATACCAAGGCTAAGGAGTGATGTGGTGCAATGTCTTGTCAGTTTCGAGCTGGTGTTCCCACCATCCTTCTTCAATATCATGACACACGTCCTAGTTCATCTAGTTGACGAGATTGTCATTCTAGGCCCCGTATTTGTACACAATATGTACCCCTTTGAGAGGTTCATGGGAGTCCTAAAGAAATATGTCCGTAACCGCGCTAGGCCAGAAGGAAGCATCTCCATGGGCCATCAAACAAAGGATGTCATCGGGTTTTGTGTTTACTTCATTCCTGGCCTTAAGAAGATAGGTCTCCCTAAATCGTGGTATGAGGGGAGACTGACTGGAAAAGGCACGCTTGGAAGGGACTCAATAATATGCAGGGACGGATATTCTTGGTCTCAAGCACACTACACAGTTCTACAGAACACTACCTTGGTGACCCCGTATGTCGATGAACACAAGAACAGTCTGCGCTCCAAACACCCGGAGCAGTGCGACGACTGGATTACATGTGAACACATCAGGACTTTCAACAGTTGGTTGGAAGCATGTATCAGAGGTGACAACACTGTTTGTGATGAGCTGTACTTGTTGTCCAGGGGACCATCTTTGACAATATTGATTTGGAAAGGATACGAGATAAATGGGAATACATTTTACATGATTGACCAAGATCAAAAGAGCACCAACCAAAACAGCGGTGTCCGCTTTGATGCAACAACCGAGAGGGGAAAGGACACATATTATGGTTACATAGTGGACATATGGGAACTTGACTACGGAGTAGATTTTAAGGTCCCTTTGTTTAAGTGCAAATGGGTCAATCTGTCAGGAGGCGGGGTACAGGTAGACCCACAGTACGGAATGACAACAGTGGATATGAAAAATCTTGGGTACACTGACGAACCGTTCGTCCTAGCCAATGATGTGGCACAGGTTACCTATGTGAAGGACATGTCTACCAGACCGAGAAGGAGAAAATATAAGGAAGCGAATACATCATACGATGAGCCAAAGCGCCACATAGTTCTTTCAGGAAAAAGGGACATCGTGGGAGTGGAGGACAAGACAGACATGTCTGAAGATTATGAAAAGTTTCATGAAATTCCTCCCTTCAAAGTCAAGGCTGACCCCAGCATCCTGATAAACGATGAAGATTATCCATGGTTACGGCGCAATAAGCAAATGACACAAGCGAAGAAAAAGTGAAGACTTTCTCCCGCAACTATTATGATGATACCATGCCAACTTTGTAACTGACGAGTATGATACCATTGTCCGTTTTGTACATGCACATACTATGTGGGTCAATTTATGATACCATGCCAACTTTCAACTTTTTCAGAGTTCATTTGAAATGCTTTAATGTCTTATGGTTCGGCCCTCGTAATAATTAAAAATAGCAACAATAAGTATTTTGTTGTAAGTAGAAACAAAATAAAATAAATAAAGCAAGAAAGAAAACAAAAAAACAAAAAAAGTGTTTTCAAATTTGAAAACTAATGGCACTAACAGAAAGTTTATAATTTTCCTAAAACTAAAAGCAAAAACAATTAAAAAATAAAACAAAAAACAAAAGAAAATAAATAATGCAGAAAACAAAAGAAAAAACAACAATAAGTATTTTGTTGTAAGTAGAAACAAAATAAAATAAATAAAGCAAGAAAGAAAACAAAAAAACAAAAAAAGTGTTTTCAAATTTGAAAACTAATGGCACTAACAGAAAGTTTATAATTTTCCTAAAACTAAAAGCAAAAACAATTAAAAAATAAAGCAAAAAACAAAAGAAAATAAATAATGCAGAAAACAAAAGAAAAAACAACAATAAGTATTTTGTTGTAAGTAGAAATAAAATAAAATAAATAAAGCAAGAAAGAAAACAAAAAAACAAAAAAAGTGTTTTCAAATTTTAAAACTAATGGCACTAACAGAAAGTTTATAATTTCCCTAAAACTAAAAGCAAAAACAATTAAAAAATAAACCAAAAAACAAAAGAAAATAAATAATGCAGAAAACAAAAGAAAAAAAAACAACAATAAGTATTTTGTTGTAAGTAGAAACAAAATAAAATAAATAAAGCAAGAAAGAAAACAAAAAAACAAAAAAAGTGTTTTCAAATTTGAAAACTAATGGCACTAACAGAAAGTTTATAATTTTCCTAAAACTAAAAGCAAAAACAATTAAAAAATAAACCAAAAAACAAAAGAAAATAAATAATGCAGAAAACAAAAAAAAAACTGGAAAAAAATAAATATAGCAACAATAAGTAAAGAAAACAAAAAAACAAAAAAATGCCTCCTACTGGGCCCCCACGGCCTGAATACGACTAGAAACCCTACTTTGGGCCAAGATTCAGGCCCGCAATAGGCCCAGAAGGCCCATCAGGCAAAGCAATAGCAAGTAGGCCGGAAAGCCAGTGGTGGAGAGGAGCTCGAGAGGGGTGCGGTAGTGGGGCTTATAAACCACTGCGCGCCCCTCTCGACTAGCGAGGTGGGACTAAACTTTGGCCCCAAGGCGGGCAGCACAGAGGCCTTTGGTCCCGGTTGGTGGCACCAACCGGGACTAAAGGGGGAGGCATTAGTCCCGGTTGGTGCCACCAACCGGGACCAAAGGAGGGCATTAGTCCCGGTTGGAGTCACGAACCGGGACCAATGCCCTTCGTATATATATAGCACTTAGCAGTTTTCGCCAAAATCCATATGTTTCTTCTCGCCCCGACGCCTTCTGCTCCTCGTCGCTGTCGCCGCCGAGCCCTGCCCCGACGCCGTCAGGCTGGTCCACCTCGCCGTCGCCGCCGCTGAGCCACTGCCCCGACACTGTCGCCGCGACCGCCGCCCCTGCCGGCCCCGACCCCGTCGCCGTCGCCGCGCGTGCTGCCCCCGACCCCGTCGCCGTTGCCGTCGCCGCGCGCGCCACCCCTGTCCCGACCCCGTCGTCGTCGCCGCGCGCGCCTCCCGTTCCCCGACCCCGTCGCCGTCGCCGCGCGCGCCGCCCCTTCCCCAACCCCGTCGTCGTCGCCCTGACCACACGCCGCCGCCTTCGGTCCGGCCGCCGGTGCCCTTTCCTCTTATTTTTTTGTGCATTTTATGTATCTGTTCTCTGTGTATATATGTATATGTTCTCTGTGTATATATGTTCATATATACAAAAGTTAGATTTTAGAAAAACTTTAGGATATATGCATTTTTTCTGTTGATGATATGATGATGTTTTTTTTCATATATGCATTTTTTCATATATGTATTATTTTTTTAAGTTGTTAGTAGATATCGATTTTAGGCTAGTGCATTTTATCACTGATTTTAGGTTAGTTGATCAATTTAGTGCATTTTATGTTTGTTGCATTTTAGGATAGTGCATTTTATGTTAGTGGAGAGGAAAAGGTAAAATAAGGAAAAGGAAAATAAGTAGAGAAAGAAGGAGAAGAAGAAGGAGAAGACGAGGAGAGGAAGAAGAGAAAGAAGAAGAAAAAAAGAGGAGAAGAAGAAGGAATAGAGGAGCTTCTTCTCCTTTTTTTTCTCCTCTTTTTTTTCTTCTTCTTCTTAATTTTTATCGGGAACGAGGGTGTCGAGCATCGCCGAGGGGTCGAGGGTCGGGAACTAGGGTAGAGGGTCGAGGGTCGTTAAGGGGTCAAGGGTCGAGGGTTCTAGGGTCGAGGGTTCGAGGTTTCTAGGGTCAAGGGATCGAGAGGGTCGAAGGAAGAAAAGAGGAAGAAGGAAGAAAGAACAAGAAAAAGAATGAGAGGAAAAAGGAAAATAATAAGATGAAGAAGAGGAGAGGAAGAAGAGGAGAAATAAATAAGAAGAGGAAAAAGAATAAAAAGAAGAGGAGAAGAAGAAAGGAATAGAGGAGAAGAAGAAAAAATAGAAAAAAATTCTATTTTTTCTTCTTCTCCTCTATTCCTTTCTTCTTCTTCCTTCTTCCTTCTTCCTCTTTTCTTCCTTTTCCTTAATTATTTTCCTTTCTCGTCATTGTCGCATCGTTGTCGATATAACCCCCTCGAGATAACTTCGACATGAGCTCCTCTCTGACATGAGGGGCGGTCGATATAAATACCCCCCCTTCGGCCCTCTCGCTCGACCAAAACTCTCGAGGACACCCAAACCCTACAGAGAAAACGATGTTGGTCTCCTGCCCCCTCCCGCCACGCCCCTACCCGACAAATTAACTCTCTTGAAGCGTTGTTGTGTCGAGGCGACCCCAAACCCTAGAGAAGCAGCGTCGAGGCCACTAACATGATTCCTTATTGTGATTAGCTGGCTAGTTCTATGTTTTCCATTTGTACCATATATAAACATGTTGTAAATATTTGCAGAAACTATGGAGCACTGCCGAGACGACGAAACAGAAGCGATATTGAGGGACATAATCGCAAATGGAAGGGATGAAGTTGCGTCATTTCTCCTCGACTCCGTTGGTCAGCTGGAAGAACGGGGTAAAGAAGAGGGCTATGTTCATGATGGCTTCAGCCCATTAGTGCCGGTACAAGAACAGGACTATGTTCATGATGGCTCCGATGACACAATGTAGGAACAAGAAGGAGACCGTGCTGACTGCTCCGTTGACCGAACCGATCTCGGCCAGGTATATATATATTAGTTAAGCCCGTGCTGACTAGTTAATTGATCCTTCCATTGTTTTGGTATATGTACACATATTAATTACTCTTGTCTTTCTTCCTTATAATTTTTAGCCCTCCGGGTCGAGCACAACTTCGGTAAGGAGATGAGGCCCGAAGAAAAAGTTGAGCTCGGATGAAAAGTTTGAGATCATAGAAATCGCGCCCGACGGCGAACCGATTGAACCCATCCGGACAAGGAAGGCATTTTCTTCTCAGTGCGGGGTTCTTGTTAGGGACAAGATCCCGATCAGCATCCAGCAATGGTATAAGCCTAAGGAGGAAGACCCTGAGGTGTCTTATGTCAATGATATGCAGAAAGAAGATCTTTGGACTCAGCTAAAGGCAAATTTCACCCTACCGCCAGAGGAGGATCCGGAGAAGCCAGTTAAAGAGGAATTAATCAAGTCTTGTGCTCTTAAGAAGATGGCAACCCTAATGAGGAGGTGGAGGAAAGAGCTGAACCAGTTTGTCAAAAATAAAAAGACACCAGAATTCATCGGCAAATATGAGAAGATCAAAGATCACTGGCCCGCATTTGTGGCCCACAAGACATCGAAAAAGAGTAAGAAGATGTCGGAGACAAACAAGAAAAATGCTGCGAAGAAGACGCTTCACCATCGCACGGGGTCAGGTGGCTACCTGCAAGCCCGGCCTAAGTGGTCCAAGGCTGAGAATGATCTGCTTGAAAAAGGGATCAAACCAGAGACAATGAGATGGCCAGACCATTGCCGGACTTGGTTCTTCGGGTCTGGCGGAACCTTGGACCCTGTAACAGGGTTTTGCCAGTGGACGGACGAGCAACTGGAAATACCAGTCAAGAACCTTCGACACTATATCGATGCAGCGCAGCGAGGGACGTTCCTTCCAAATAGGGAGAAGGACGAGCTCACAATGGCCCTTGGGAATCCTGAGCACCCTGGACGGACACGAGGCACGCCAGGCTCCATTCCATGGAAGGTTGGTTTTCCGGATGCAGGGGGTTACAAAACCCACGAGAGGAGGAAGAAACTGGAGCAGGACCAACTGCAGGCGCTGCACGAAAGGGTAATGGGGCTAGAGGATCGAGAAGAGGAACGAGAAGCAGCAGATCGCAGAAAACGACCTGCCGAAGCTTCCCCCGAAGCTACCCCGCCATCTCAGCGGAGAAGCAGCGTGGCTTCCACCGAGCTGCTTTAGCCGGAGCATGTCTTGACGGCTCCTGCCAGCTATCCCGTGGATGGTATCACGGAGTCTCAAAATTGCCACATGATGGCGCGATGGATGACTTTGAAGGTCAAGGCGGCTGTTGGCCAAGTTTATCCTAGTGGACCTGGCACAACTTATCACTGCCAGCCGATTCCAAAAGGATATGCTAAGGTGATGGTCGATGAAATAATGGAGGGATTTGAGGACCTCGTGCTTGACCACCCTACCGGTGAAGGGGAGACTAGGCTGGGTTCTGCTCTGAAGACTCCATGCCTATGGAAGAAGGAGCTCATCAACCTTCTGAACTGGACGCCTCCGCCTCCTCCTCCTGCTCCGGCGAGTCAGGGCACTCCGCCTCCTCCACCGCCTCCTCCTCCGGCGAGTGACGATCAGGGCACGCGTGGCGGCACTCCGCCTCCTTCTCCGGCGCATGGCGGCACTCCGCCTCCTTCTCCGCCTGCGCCGGCGCTCCCGAGCAGCCAGCAGCATCCTCCTTCTCCGCCTCGCCGGCAAGGCGGAAGAGACCCGCCGCCGCCCCGGCTGCTCCGGTGCGTTGTACTCCTTCTCCTCCGCCTCGTAAGCAAGCACGAAAGAAGACAGACGCCGCAGCCGCTCCGTCTGCTCCAGCGTCTAGCAGCACAACCAGAGGTGGGAGGCAATACAAATACGGTCCATCATCTCTCAAGCCTCTAGAGAAGTTACCATACGAGAGGTCCGAGGAGGAAAATGATACGATTGTGCGGACCCACGTGAAGGAGTTCTTTGAAGGGGTGAAAGCAAAGAGACATCCACCTCCGGAGGAGAAGGTAGATCCGATGAAAGCAAAGCGCACTATCGATGCCCTGAGGAAACCACCAAAGTCTCCGCCGAGAACCAACTATGAGCGCATTACTGAACAGACATATCTCCAAGCCCAGCGGTCGGGAACTACTGTCAGTGCTAAAAGGTCAAAAGAACGAGCAAAGGGGAAAAAATTTCCCAGCTCGGCGAACAAGCACAGCAATCGTGCCCCCCGCTCAATGTGTCTAATGCTCCAGGGACGGTGGCCGGTTATGGCAATCTTGACGATTACCTGCCTGACGATGCACTTCCTGATTTCTTGGAGGTGGACGGATTCAGATACGAGTACGGGAAGCCTCTCGTCAAAGATGAAAAATCTCTGACAACAATGATGCGAAGATTCCATAATTGGTACATGGAAACCTGCAGAGAGTCTGAGGGTAAGAATGCTTTGTATCTGCATATTAAAGAGGAGCACGATCTCGTTGCAAATGATCTGTTGACTGTTCCATTTGAGGAGTTCTTTGAGTTCTTCAATCAAAAGGCCCTCGATAAATTAATGGTCTTTTGCTACTGCCTGTAAGTACTATTTCTGTCATTAAGTCTCTATATATAGCTCGGCTCTTTCATTGCATGTATTTATAATTAATTATCCTCAATATATTATGCAGATTGAAGATCGTCGAGTGCAAAAAATAAGAAATTTATGATATTGGGTTCATTAACACAAATATCATAGATGTATTTCTCGTTGAAAAGAACGTCAAAGAGGCCGAGGACAACTTGCTACAATCATTGATCAAAAATCAAAACAAAGATACCATACTCTTTCCATACAACGGCCCGTCAGTGTTACTGTCGTGTGCATATTCGGTTTCCCTTATTACTCAAGTGAGCTTATAGTAATGTAATTGATGAGTTATGCATGCGTGCGCAGGTACCACTATATTCTTCTGGAGATTAAGCTTGAGCGTAGACTAGTAACCGTCTTTGGCTCGAGACGGAAAGATCCCAAATCCTATGCGGACATCACTGAAATGCTCAGCAAGTAAGTTCAATCGATCATTATCGCACCATATCGGCAACTTTTTGTTCATTTCCTGATATCTCAAGTAATAATAATTATTTTCTTTGTCTTGCAGGGTTTGGAAACAGTTCACCGCAGAAGCTCCGGGACTGCCGAAGGAGCTGACATATAAATACCCGAAAGTAAGTACTACTGGCTAGCTAGTTGCGTGCATCTCCCGTTGATTCTATAGCTATACTTTCATCAATGCCATTTATAATGCTTCATTATCAGTTTGATTGACCTCTATTTCTCGTAAAGTGCTTGTGGCAGGAGGAAGGGAATGATTTCTGTGGATACTACGTGTGCGAGTTCATCCACACCGCGACTTTGAAAAACAAGCGGGGCTACTCTAGAAGACAATATGAAGTGCGTAAGCAATAATATTCACAATTTCATTTTATTACACCATCATTTCTGTTGAGTTTCATTCATATATATGTATTAATTAACCCCCTTCTTCAAATTAGACGTGGCAGATGCGGGATGAACTCCTAGAACCAGATCGCATGAAAGCAATTCAAGAGGAATTGGCGGGATTCTTTCTTGACCACGTCATCAGTAAAGCCGGAGAATACCATGTGGAAATTGATTTCAAATGCTAGGGGTTTGTAATTAAGAGATCTTATACATATTGTACATGTATGTAGCCAGTAGCGTCGGATACATGATACGAAAACTTGTTGTTCGACCAATCTCTCGGAGAAGGAGAGGTCGATCGACCACTTCTCTCGGTATGCATGACGAACTTCTGTACTGAATGGTTCTCTCGATCACTTATGTATATATAGTACGTAGCGTCGACCAAGCACGGACATAAGAGAGGACACTTCTCTCTATTAATTAGCTAGCTAACACAATATATGAAACACCTAAATTAACCCCCCAAAACCCCCAACCTCCCCTCCTTTCAAAAAAAAACCCCAGCCACTGGAATGCTGACGCGTGGATGCCTTTTGGTCCCGGTTGGAGCCACCAACCGGGACCAAAGGCCGCCTCACTGGGCTCGGCACACAGGGCCACGTGGAGGCACATTGGTCCCGATTCTGGTTTGAACCGGGACTAATGGGTGGAGGTATTAGTAACGGCCCGTAGCTGATAAGGACTATTAGGTGTTTTTCTACTAGTGGTTGTAGTAACTGATAAGGAAGGAACAAGACACATCTAGTGGCGGAATTGGCTTACCATGCACCTGTTCATTTCGTAGATACCAAGTCCTCCATAAAACTATAATGATTCTGCTTCTAATTTGTTCATGTGAATCAGCAAAGAGATGGAGTAGCCATTCGTTGCTAGTAGACTTAACATCCAATCTGTTTGGGAGTGGCCAATGGCCTTGAATTGCATCCCAAAGGGTAGCCGCATTAGGGCATGCAATCAAGGCATGAAATGAAGATTCCTGTTCCCGATCGCACAATCTGCAATAGCCAATTGAATCAAGATGCCTTCTTCGTTTTCTACCTCAGTGGGTAGATTACCCAAAGACACCTACCATGCGAAGTTCTTCATCTTTGGTGGTACAGGCGCGTTCCAGACTAGTTTCCAAAATGATCTATCATTATATGGACGCGAGCTCGAGGCTCCTAGGCTGAAGTGTTCATAGTGGTTGGTCATAGCAACATAGTAGGCACTTTTTACAGTGAGGTTACCCGATTTCATAGTTGACGTTTTTTTTAAGTTTCAAGATTTGATCCCGGACTAAAAAAAATTCAACCGTCAGGATGTATGGCGGTAGGGTATAACTGCCTACCGTCGGGGTCCCTAACGGTAGAACAGAACTGTGTTGTCGCATTCGTTTGTCATAAAAAAATACCCTAACACTAAGGCACTTGGCGGTAGGTTGTGCCACCTGTCAAAGAGCATGGCGGTAGGTTATGCAACATGAATAGATCATGTAACCTTTGCTCTAATTTAGCTAATAGTAATACTAGTACTCCCTCCGTCCGAAAAAATTTGTCATCAAAATAGACAAAAAGGGGTGTATCTAGAACTAAAATACATCTAGATACATCCCCTTTTATTCATTTTGATGACAAGTATTTCCGGACGGAGGGAGTACTATACTAATATATATTTGCTCGTTCAAACTATACTAGTACTATACTAATATATACTAGCTCTGCTCGCTGGAGCGTACTACTTACTGTTCAACCATGGCTATATTTGGTGCGCCGCCACACCCACACTGCACCATCGTGAGTCCAGCTAGACAAAGACGATAGGAATAGGATAGGATAGATGCAGAGATAAACGCACCATTGGCCGTTGAATTGTAGCACATCGCTCATTCTTCTTCTCTCAAAATGTGACATCCACGCATCACCGTTGCTCCTCACTTTTTTGCACACTCAGCCTCCTGCCCCTTCAAATTCCACGACTGAATCTACATATTTCAACCTCGGTTACCATGTTAGTAATATCCACAGGCTGACCCAGAAGAAATTCAGACAAGGGCCATAATATATACTCTCTCCGTTCCTAAATATAAGTCTTTTTAGAGGTTTCACTAGAGAACTACATACGGATGTATATAGACATATTTTAGAGTTTAGATTCACTCATTTTGCTCCGTATGTAGTCACCTAGTGAAATGTCTAAAAAGACTTATATTTAGGAACCGAGGGAGTATTGCTTTAGCGACGACCCTTCCAATAATGTGCATTCCTACATAAGCTCAACTCCAGCTCCAACCACACTTTATTTTTTTTACGCCTTTAAGTTCAGCAATAACTACTCCTTCTCTGTTCTCATTCCTCTCTTGAGATGAGGGGCAACAAAGCTCTTAATTCTTGAAAAACAAACGCTCTCTCATCATCTACTAGCATTCCTGTGCTCGTCTCTTATGGAGCCTCCAAAATCACAAAACCATCGCCTAAAATCATCTGGTAACCAGTCTGCAGCACCTCCGGCCGGAGCTAGCGGCACTGCTCGCGGCGCACGATGTGGACCGCCATGGCAAGCCGCTTGCCCACCACCGGCTCCAGCAGGCAGAGGTCTCCGGCCTGCAGGCGGCTGTCGGCGGCGAACTCGCGCCACCCTCCCGCCGGGACCATCCGCCTGTGCCGCATCTCCACGCGCCATGCCTTGCTCCACCCGGCCTGACGGAGTGTCAGCGTCTGCTTCCCGTCTGGGAGGAGGTGTCCGTCCGCAGCAGCATGTCCCGTGGTGCGCAAGTCCTATGAAAAAAA
Organism: Triticum aestivum; assembly: GCF_018294505.1. NCBI lineage: Eukaryota > Viridiplantae > Streptophyta > Magnoliopsida > Poales > Poaceae > Triticum > Triticum aestivum. Next base: position 660,410,918 of record NC_057795.1, read on the forward strand.
CAAAAACCATTCAGTTGCAACAGAGATGGGAACTGATCAATCAATGAACAGTGGTGAAAATACAGGTTCAAGAAGCCTGAGCACCTACAGAAAATGTACTACTGCACATGTTAAGAGCTAATCAAATGCATGGATGAACTGTGAAATTTTAGATCAGAGATTCGCGAAATGTGCCGCCTACAGAAAATGTACTGCACAAGTTAACAGCTACTACATGATCTCTGTGCAAGCAAGCAATAACTAAGCAGCGATCGGAGGTCAAGGTTTTATAACTTACTAGGGCGGAGCTCAGATTGCTCTTGTCCATGGCTGCGACATAAACAGGCGCTTGAGATCGGACCGCCTTCACCTTCTCTGCAACCACCTTCTGCTGCTCCTGGGTTAAACGGGCGCTGCAGCCTAGCACCACATATCCTGGTCTGTCAGAACCACCTGATGTTCCTGCAGATAAGATGATATTTCACATCATTTAACGCTGCCTGGACCACCACTTCTTGATCTTAAGTTCTTAACAGTGATAGGCTGAACATGTATACCGTCGACTGGTTCCTCCTTGACACATGCCGTCGAGGCGGCTTTCGTGCTCGTCCCGCCAATTTTCGAGCCACGAACGACGTCTCCACCCTTGGATTTGCCGGTGCGTCTTGCTTTGGAAAGCAGATGGACCGTCAGCATGAACCTTCTCCCCTCACCCCTGTTAATCGGCTGGAGCAGGCAGATGTCCCCCTCGCGTAGACGGTTGTCGCGGACGAACTCTAGCCACCGCCCATAGAGGACGTACCCAATGTTGCCCCGTCTGATGTGAAAAAGGGGATGCCACTTCTTCTTCACTCCTGGGAGGGTAAGTACGATGTTTTGGCTTTCAGTGGGAAAATGCGCAGCTGCATAACGCTTCGGGATGATCTGCTTGTGCAGACGAGATAAAGGTCAAAAATCACAATGAATTAAAACAACTGAGCCAACCGTTCCTGGTTTTAGAAATAAAGCAGGGAAGCATGTATTGTTGATCTTATGGTCATGTAGTTCAGGTTTTGTTGATGAACATGCCTATTTTCATCTATTGTGTACGTGCTACACGAAAACCACACCCACATTTGTGCCACAATGCAGGCCACTAAAATTTTCTGGACAACTGTAACAAACAACTACAGCACGGCTTTCATCGAGTAACAAGCTCTTTCTATAGGCTGGTCACCATCAGTGTGAACCATCCTTTTCTTTAAACCCAGATGCAAACTGTACATGGAACAAGATATAGAATTGGTGGGAAAAATTAAGTGCGCAGAGCAAATAGAAAATGCACTTGGAGCAAACCACAGAATCTTCGTGGGACAACTGACGGTTTATAAGTTGACAAATAAAAATTATTTTGGGAGAACGAATCAGAACTTTTAGTTGGATAAATAAAAAATATTTTGGTCTGGCTCCGGTTTTAGAACTGTAATAAGCGTTACAATAAGGATTTGGCTATATGCATCATTGCTTCAGAGGCCGCGGATAACAAAACCTTTCTAAAAAAAGTTGAAGAAATTGAACATGCGAGTGGACTAATTCAAATCTACAACGGAATGGAAAATATTGGTGGAACAATTAAATATGCGATGCGCCATACATATCCGGAATAAACAAAGAGTAAAGTCCCCAGTGCAGAATAGGAATTACCAGGCCGGCTTGTGGTCCAGTGACATTGCTCTTCATCATTTGAACCACTAGCAAAGGAATTTCAGGCTGAATTTCAGCAATAAGAGCATCAATTCCTACCTCGTCTTCTTCATCAAGTCGGCACCTTCTTGACAATATATAGCGAACCTCGGAGGAAGTTTCCTGATGATCAGACTGGATAGATCCATATTCAGATGGACTGTCTTCTCCTGTCAATAGTTTCTACAGTAAGATAATATTGCCAAGAAGCAATTGCACTGCGCATTTGTACTAGCAAAATTTAGCAGCTGAGGGTTAATAATGTAGTATCAGAGAGAGAGAGAGAGAGAGAGAGAGAGGGAGAGAGAGAGAGAGCTGGTGAAACTTACCTTCGTTTGAACATATATCAGTTCTTCCAACTTTGCAAAGCAGATGGACCATAAAGGTGAACCTTGTTGACTCAACCTCTGTCATTGGTTGAAAGAGGCAGAGATCGCCCTTCTTAACACGATTGTCATGGACAAATTCACGCAAAGAAAGGTTGCGTCCCGTTCCATCGGGTCTGATGCGGAATTTGCATGGCCAAGCCTTGCTCTTCCCAGGCAGTTTGAGTGTGACAAATTGAGTTTTGTGTGGAAAGTATGCATGTGCATAATCCTTAGATATTACCTGATTAAAAAAGGGACGATGGGTATGATGCTGTGTTATGTGATCCTTGGGCTGACAGCGACACTAATTTCAGAATATACACATGATCACAGTCGTAAAGCGAGATGTGAATATAATGCCATTCAATTGTTTCATAAATATCCTTCAGAGGTTTGTTACAATCAACAATATCAGAAAAAAAGATACTTAGAGAGGTGTATGTAGCTACAAGCATTTAACAATACATACAGAATACAAACCAAACGTACCAGATTAGGATAGTGGTTCACATTGGTCTTCTTCATCATCACCACAAGCACAGGGGTTTCAGGTCGAATTTTCGCGACAAACTCCTTGATTTCATGCTCCTGTTCTTCTGTAAGATGGCACCGCCCTGCTAAGACATAATCCTTTGAGAGCCCCTGAAGATCATCTGACTCCATAGACTCGCCTTCGGACAGACTATCTTCTGCTATAAAAGAGATTCAAGAGAGATCAACATGTAGTAATTAAACGCTACTCACCAAATAATATGAGTACACAGCCGAACCTGATGATTCATCTGAAGAAAAATTTGTCGCAGGCGTCTTTCCTGATTTTTTACCTTCTGAATCTGAAGCGCCATCAAGGGAACTAGTCGAAATATCAGCACGGTAAGCGCTCGCTTTTGCAACATGAGTAGAAATTTTCGCCCCGGCACGACACGAGATCCTCTCCTCGCCATGGGAATCAAAGATGGTGACCTTGAAGCAGGAGATTCCAAGGTTACGAAACATCAAGTAACAGTTGTCTTGTATCTGATTTGCATGAACAAATGCCTCCCATCCAGAGTTTAGGACCGATCTGTTCATCTTCTTGGCAACTCCAACAACATACACCTGTCCGTTAGGTGCTTCTAGTTGGATGGTCCCAGAGATCTTTCCTCCGAAGTGGTCAACAAGACGCTCCGGTATGACCTGCAGCAAGCAGCAGCAGTGGAACCAAGGCTCAAAACAAAACATACAAAATCCAGGAAACTGAGGCAGCACACTGAACAAAGAACTACTATAAAAAAGAAATTAAGTCAACATACCATGCTGTGTTTAAAGCTACCACGCATCTGCATGATGAACTTGGCCCTGCTCCTGCTGCACTCACAAGGATTGATCATCGTGACCGGAGCCTTCCTGCAAGATGGACCATATATATATCATGCCTTCAGATTTTCGCTCGCATAACTAATCCATGTGATCCTAAAAAACTGAAGGTTACTAATGTCCCTCTTAAGATCTCTTGATGGTATGGACATATTGATTAGATTTTCTTTGTCTATGGACAAGAAAAGCATCGAATAAAAATCACTGACTAACAAACCCTGCTCTAGGATCTGCCAGATCGTCCACGTAAACAAACAGAGGCAAGAATCAACGCTGGATGGAAGGGGCTTGGAAGAAGAAGATGAGGAAGCTTACTGCGTCTGCGGTGCTGCACGTACTCAAGGGGTTGAACTGGAACGGCAACAGGCAGCCAGGAAGCCCAGCTATTTATGGAGGGAATTGCAGCCCAGGGGACAGGGGTTGAAGACTCCAGCGGGCACTTCATGCAGGCGTAATGGCTATTAATGAAGGCGTTTGCCGTTACAGTCACAATTGCGTCGTGGACATTTCCTCGAGCACCTGACGGGCGGGCACGACGATCAGGCGAGCAAGCCATGGGGGCTGCCGGTGGAAAAGGCGACAAGGGTGGTGGTGGAAGACGGCGCTGGCTGTTGGTGGACCTGGCCCGCCGGCGCCCGGCGGAACGGACACCAGCGTGGCCCGCGCCGCGGCCGCGAGGAGCCGACGCCATGTCCACGTGGACGTGCTGCCAGTGAGGGGGGAGCAGGGAAGAAGACGAGTGAGGTGTGCGCCATGTAGGCA